>NW_026598379.1:0-31040 GCF_029784155.1 Uranotaenia lowii | reverse complement strand
GGTGAATTTCATTTTTTTTATTAGGTGTATTTGATGCTACTTTCTCAACACTACTGTTATTGATCAGAAGTGTTGTGGTTTTTATACACTTTTCACTCAAAAATGTTCAGCGACAGTTAAAAAAGCTAAAAGTTTAAAAAAATCCAACTGGTACACATTTGATCAAACAGAAACATTTTGATTTTTTCAATTCAAAACACATTCCAGTTTCTTGGTTTAGAAATCGAGTAGGTTCTAGAAATCGGCAAAAATTGTTTGTCCAATTGATGTGCTATATTTGCAAAAAAAAAAAAAGCTCAAGGCCAAAGTCTGTTTTACTTTTTTCCGAAGGTTTTTTGCATTGAAATGTTTTTCAAATTACTGAGCTGATTCGAAACAATTGGAAGATTCATTTTAATTTAACCACGGTTTTGGTTGGATTAAGAGTCATCTTTGGATTGCTTTGGTTCAGTAGAAATATTTAACCAAGCCAATCACAACACATAATAGAGTGAAATTTTTGAAAGTTTTAACAAGTGTTCTACCGTAAAAATGTTATCCAATTGACAAAACAAATATTCCACATTCCCAAGAATTTTTCCAGGTTTCGAAGCAAAATTTCAGTTTTATGAAAGTTTTAGTAAGTGAAGGTACAACCACCATATCTGACTTAACTTTGGATTCTCGCGCTCTCATTTCGAATGGAAACTAAATGAATAAGTCTGAAAACGGAATTGTAACAAAGAATTTGAAATCTGAATCAGAATTTTTAATAAATCATAAAATGGAATAAAATTTCAGATTCATATTTCAAACTTCAGTAATTGGATTTAAGATACTGATTTCAAATTTCAGATTACAGATTGAGATTTTCGGATTCAGATTCAGCTTTCGGTACTAATTTTTTCATTTCTGATTTCAGATTTCAGATTCAGATTTCAGATTTCAGATTCAGATTTCAGATTCAGATTTCAGATTCAGATTTCAGATTCAGATTTCAGATTCAGATTTCAGATTCAGATTTCAGATTCAGATTTCAGATTCAGATTTCAGATTCAGATTTCAGATTCAGATTTCAGATTCAGATTGCAGATTCAGATTTCAGATCCAGATTTCAGATTCAGATTTCAGATTCAGATTTTAGATTCAGATTTCAGATTCAGATTTCAGATTCAGATTTCAGATTCAGATTTCAGATTCAGATTTCAGATTCAGATTTCAGATTCAGATTTCAGATTCAGATTTCAGATTCAGATTTCAGATTCAGATTTCAGATTCAGATTTCAGATTCAGATTTCAGATTCAGATTTCAGATTCAGATTTCAGATTCAGATTTCAGATTCAGATTTCAGATTCAGATTTCAGATTCAGATTTCAGATTCAGATTTCAGATTCAGATTTCAGATTCAGATTTCAGATTCAGATTTCAGATTCAGATTTCAGATTCAGATTTCAGATTCAGATTTCAGATTCAGATTTCAGATTCAGATTTCAGATTCAGATTTCAGATTCAGATTTCAGATTCAGATTTCAGATTCATATTTCAGATTCAGATTTCAGATTCAGATTTCAGATTCAGATTTCAGATTCAGATTTCAGATTCAGATTTCAGATTCAGATTTCAGATTCAGATTTCAGATTCAGATTTCAGATTCAGATTTCAGATTCAGATTTCAGATTCAGATTCAGATTCAGATTTCAGATTCAGATTCAGATTTCAGATTCAGATTTCAGAATTCAGATTCAGATTCAGATTTCAGATTCAGATTTCAGATTTCAGATTCAGATTTCAGATTCAGATTTCAGATTCAGATTTCAGATTCAGATTTCAGATTCAGATTTCAGATTCAGATTTCAGATTCAGATTTCAGATTCAGATTTCAGATTCAGATTTCAGATTCAGATTTCAGATTCAGATTTCAGATTCAGATTTCAGATTCAGATTTCAGATTCAGATTTCAGATTCAGATTTCAGATTCAGATTTCAGATTCAGATTTCAGATTCAGATTTCAGATTCAGATTTCAGATTCAGATTTCAGATTCAGATTTCAGATTCAGATTTCAGATTCAGATTTCAGATTCAGATTTCAGATTCAGATTTCAGATTCAGATTTCAGATTCAGATTTCAGATTCAGATTTCAGATTCAGACTTCAGATTCAGATTTCAGATTCAGATTTCAGATTCAAATTTCAGATTCAGATTTCAGATTCAGATTTCAGATTCAGATTTCAGATTCAGATTTCAGATTCAGATTTCAGATTCAGATTTCAGATTCAGATTTCAGATTCAGACTTCAGATTCAGATTTCAGATTCAGATTTCAGATTCAGATTTCAGATTCAGATTTCAGATTCAGATTTCAGATTCAGATTTCAGATTCAGATTTCAGATTCAGATTTCAGATTCAGATTTCAGATTCAGATTTCAGATTCAGATTTCAGATTCAGATTTCAGATTCAGATTTCAGATTCAGATTTCAGATTCAGATTTCAGATTCAGATTTCAGATTCAGATTTCAGATTCAGATTTCAGATTCAGATTTCAGATTCAGATTTCAGATTCAGATTTCAGATTCAGATTTCAGATTCAGATTTCAGATTCAGATTTCAGATTCAGATTTCAGATTCAGATTTCAGATTCAGATTTCAGATTCAGATTTCAGATTCAGATTTCAGATTCAGATTTCAGATTCAGATTTCAGATTCAGATTTCAGATTCAGATTTCAGATTCAGATTTCAGATTCAGATTTCAGATTCAGATTTCAGATTCAGATTTCAGATTCAGATTTCAGATTCAGATTTCAGATTCAGATTCAGATTCAGATTTCAGATTCAGATTCAGATTTCAGATTCAGATTTCAGATTTCAGATTCAGATTCAGATTTCAGATTCAGATTTCAGATTTCAGATTCAGATTTCAGATTCAGATTTCAGATTCAGATTTCAGATTCAGATTTCAGATTCAGATTTCAGATTCAGATTTCAGATTCAGATTTCAGATTCAGATTTCAGATTCAGATTTCAGATTCAGATTTCAGATTCAGATTTCAGATTCAGATTTCAGATTCAGATTTCAGATTCAGATTTCAGATTCAGATTTCAGATTCAGATTCAGATTCAGATTTCAGATTCAGATTCAGATTTCAGATTCAGATTTCAGATTTCAGATTCAGATTCAGATTTCAGATTCAGATTTCAGATTTCAGATTCAGATTTCAGATTCAGATTTCAGATTCAGATTTCAGATTCAGATTTCAGATTCAGATTTCAGATTCAGATTTCAGATTCAGATTTCAGATTCAGATTTCAGATTCAGATTTCAGATTAAGATTTCAGATTCAGATTTCAGATTCAGATTTCAGATTCAGATTTCAGATTCAGATTTCAGATTCAGATTTCAGATTCAGATTTCAGATTCAGATTTCAGATTCAGATTTCAGATTCAGATTTCAGATTCAGATTTCAGATTAAGATTTCAGATTAAGATTTCAGATTAAGATTTCAGATTAAGATTTCAGATTAAGATTTCAGATTCAGATTTCAGATTCAGATTTCAGATTCAGATTTCAGATTCAGATTTCAGATTCAGATTTCAGATTCAGATTTCAGATTCAGATTTCAGATTCAGATTTCAGATTCAGATTTCAGATTTAGATTTCAGATTCAGATTTCAGATTCAGATTTCAGATTCAGATTTCAGATTCAGATTTCAGATTCAGATTTCAGATTCAGATTTCAGATTCAGATTTCAGATTCAGATTTCAGATTCAGATTTCAGATTCAGATTTCAGATTCAAATTTCAGATTCAGATTTCAGATTCAGATTTCAGATTCAGATTTCAGATTCAGATTTCAGATTCAGATTTCAGATTCAGATTTCAGATTCAGATTTCAGATTCAGATTTCAGATTCAGATTTCAGATTCAGATTTCAGATTCAGATTTCAGATTCAGATTTCAGATTCAGATTTCAGATTCAGATTTCAGATTCAGATTTCAGATTCAGATTTCAGATTCAGATTTCAGATTCAGATTTCAGATTCAGATTTCAGATTCAGATTTCAGATTCAGATTTCAGATTCAGATTTCAGATTCAGATTTCAGATTCAGATTTCAGATTCAGATTTCAGATTCAGATTTCAGATTCAGATTTCAGATTCAGATTTCAGATTCAGATTTCAGATTCAGATTTCAGATTCAGATTTCAGATTCAGATTTCAGATTCAGATTTCAGATTCAGATTTCAGATTCAGATTTCAGATTCAGATTCAGATTCAGATTTCAGATTCAGATTCAGATTTCAGATTCAGATTTCAGATTTCAGATTCAGATTCAGATTTCAGATTCAGATTTCAGATTCAGATTCAGATTCAGATTTCAGATTCAGATTCAGATTTCAGATTCAGATTTCAGATTTCAGATTCAGATTCAGATTTCAGATTCAGATTTCAGATTCAGATTCAGATTTCAGATTCAGATTTCAGATTCAGATTTCAGATTCAGATTTCAGATTCAGATTTCAGATTCAGATTTCAGATTCAGATTTCAGATTCAGATTTCAGATTCAGATTTCAGATTAAGATTTCAGATTCAGATTTCAGATTCAGATTTCAGATTCAGATTTCAGATTCAGATTTCAGATTCAGATTTCAGATTCAGATTTCAGATTCAGATTTCAGATTCAGATTTCAGATTCAGATTTCAGATTAAGATTTCAGATTAAGATTTCAGATTCAGATTTCAGATTCAGATTTCAGATTCAGATTTCAGATTCAGATTTCAGATTCAGATTTCAGATTCAGATTTCAGATTCAGATTTCAGATTCAGATTTCAGATTCAGATTTCAGATTCAGATTTCAGATTCAGATTTCAGATTCAGATTTCAGATTCAGATTTCAGATTCAGATTTCAGATTCAGATTTCAGATTCAGATTTCAGATTCAGATTTCAGATTCAGATTTCAGATTCAGATTTCAGATTCAGATTTCAGATTCAGATTTCAGATTCAGATTTCAGATTCAGATTTCAGATTCAGATTTCAGATTCAGATTTCAGATTCAGATTTCAGATTCAGATTTCAGATTCAGATTTCAGATTCAGATTTCAGATTCAGATTTCAGATTCAGATTTCAGATTCAGATTTCAGATTCAGATTTCAGATTCAGATTTCAGATTCAGATTTCAGATTCAGATTTCAGATTCAGATTTCAGATTCAGATTTCAGATTCAGATTTCAGATTCAGATTTCAGATTCAGATTTCAGATTCAGATTTCAGATTCAGATTTCAGATTTCAGATTCAGATTTCAGATTCAGATTTCAGATTCAGATTTCAGATTCAGATTTCAGATTCAGATTTCAGATTCAGATTTCAGATTCAGATTTCAGATTCAGATTTCAGATTCAGATTTCAGATTCAGATTTCAGATTCAGATTTCAGATTCAGATTTCAGATTCAGATTTCAGATTCAGATTTCAGATTCAGATTTCAGATTCAGATTTCAGATTCAGATTTCAGATTCAGATTTCAGATTCAGATTTCAGATTTCAGATTCAGATTTCAGATTCAGATTTCAGATTCAGATTTCAGATTCAGATTTCAGATTCAGATTTCAGATTCAGATTTCAGATTCAGATTTCAGATTCAGATTTCAGATTCAGATTTCAGATTCAGATTTCAGATTCAGATTTCAGATTCAGATTTCAGATTCAGATTTCAGATTCAGATTTCAGATTCAGATTTCAGATTCAGATTTCAGATTCAGATTTCAGATTCAGATTTCAGATTCAGATTTCAGATTCAGATTTCAGATTCAGATTTCAGATTCAGATTTCAGATTCAGATTTCAGATTCAGATTTCAGATTCAGATTTCAGATTCAGATTTCAGATTCAGATTTCAGATTCAGATTTCAGATTCAGATTTCAGATTCAGATTTCAGATTCAGATTTCAGATTCAGATTTCAGATTCAGATTTCAGATTCAGATTTCAGATTTCAGATTCAGATTCAGATTTCAGATTCAGATTTCAGATTCAGATTTCAGATTCAGATTTCAGATTCAGATTTCAGATTCAGATTTCAGATTCAGATTTCAGATTCAGATTTCAGATTCAGATTTCAGATTCAGATTTCAGATTCAGATTTCAGATTCAGATTTCAGATTCAGATTTCAGATTCAGATTTCAGATTCAGATTTCAGATTCAGATTTCAGATTCAGATTTCAGATTCAGATTTCAGATTCAGATTTCAGATTCAGATTTCAGATTCAGATTTCAGATTCAGATTTCAGATTCAGATTTCAGATTCAGATTTCAGATTCAGATTTCAGATTCAGATTTCAGATTCAGATTTCAGATTCAGATTTCAGATTCAGATTTCAGATTTCAGATTCAGATTTCAGATTCAGATTTCAGATTCAGATTTCAGATTCAGATTTCAGATTCAGATTTCAGATTCAGATTTCAGATTCAGATTTCAGATTCAGATTTCAGATTCAGATTTCAGATTCAGATTTCAGATTCAGATTTCAGATTCAGATTTCAGATTCAGATTTCAGATTCAGATTTCAGATTCAGATTTCAGATTCAGATTTCAGATTCAGATTTCAGATTCAGATTTCAGATTCAGATTTCAGATTCAGATTTCAGATTCAGATTTCAGATTCAGATTTCAGATTCAGATTTCAGATTCAGATTTCAGATTCAGATTTCAGATTCAGATTTCAGATTCAGATTTCAGATTCAGATTTCAGATTTAGATTTCAGATTCAGATTTCAGATTCAGATTTCAGATTCCGAATTCAGATTCAGATTTCAGATTCAGATTTCAGATTCAGATTTCAGATTTCAGATTCAGATTTCAGATTCAGATTTCAGATTCAGATTTCAGATTCAGATTTCAGATTCAGATTTCAGATTCAGATTTCAGATTCAGATTTCAGATTCAGATTTCAGATTCAGATTTCAGATTCAGATTTCAGATTCAGATTTCAGATTCAGATTTCAGATTCAGATTTCAGATTCAGATTTCAGATTCAGATTTCAGATTCAGATTTCAGATTCAGATTTCAGATTCAGATTTCAGATTCAGATTTCAGATTCAGATTTCAGATTCAGATTTCAGATTCAGATTTCAGATTCAGATTTCAGATTCAGATTTCAGATTCAGATTTCAGATTCAGATTTCAGATTCAGATTTCAGATTCAGATTTCAGATTCAGATTTCAGATTCAGATTTCAGATTCAGATTTCAGATTCAGATTTCAGATTTCAGATTCAGATTTCAGATTCAGATTTCAGATTCAGATTTCAGATTCAGATTTCAGATTCAGATTTCAGATTCAGATTTCAGATTCAGATTTCAGATTTCAGATTCAGATTTCAGATTCAGATTCAGATTTCAGATTCAGATTTCAGATTCAGATTTCAGATTCAGATTTCAGATTCAGATTTCAGATTCAGATTTCAGATTCAGATTTCAGATTTCAGATTCAGATTTCAGATTCAGATTTCAGATTCAGATTTCAGATTCAGATTTCAGATTCAGATTTCAGATTCAGATTTCAGATTCAGATTTCAGATTCAGATTTCAGATTCAGATTTCAGATTCAGATTTCAGATTCAGATTTCAGATTCAGATTTCAGATTCAGATTTCAGATTCAGATTTCAGATTCGCGAACAAAATTTTAATCATGCTGAGAACACAAAAGTTTATTATTTACTGCGAGGAAATGTATGCTATAATTAAACAAGATTACGATAAGGATCTCAATGGAAGAAAATTTCCTTTAAAGAGATCCATTTCTTTTTTTTAATAATGTTAACTAATTAAATATTATGCTAGATTTACTTAAGTTTACTTATTAATAGTTAAAAATACGACAAAAGAAAACTACGATGCTACAAAAACAAACAAAATTTGATTAAAAAAAAATTCAGATTCAGATTTCAGATTCAGATTTCAGATTCAGATTTCAGATTCAGATTTCAGATTCAGATTTCAGATTCAGATTTCAGATTCAGATTTCAGATTCAGATTTCAGATTCAGATTCAGATTTCAGACTCAGATTTCAGATTCAGATTTCAGATTCAGATTTCAGATTCAGATTTCAGATTCAGATTTCAGATTCAGATTTCAGATTCAGATTTCAGATTCAGATTTCAGATTCAGATTTCAGATTCAGATTTCAGATTCAGATTTCAGATTCAGATTTCAGATTCAGATTTCAGATTCAGATTTCAGATTCAGATTTCAGATTCAGATTTCAGATTCAGATTTCAGATTCAGATTTCAGATTCAGATTTCAGATTCAGATTTCAGATTCAGATTTTAGATTCAGATTTCAGATTCAGATTTCAGATTCAGATTTCAGATTCAGATTTCAGATTCAGATTTCAGATTCAGATTTCAGATTCAGATTTCAGATTCAGATTTCAGATTCAGATTTCAGATTCAGATTTCAGATTCAGATTTCAGATACAGATTTCAGATTCAGATTTCAGATTCAGATTTCAGATTCAGATTTCAGATTCAGATTTCAGATTCAGATTTCAGATTCAGATTTCAGATTCAGATTTCAGATTCAGATTTCAGATTCAGATTTCAGATTCAGATTTCAGATTCAGATTTCAGATTCAGATTTCAGATTCAGATTTCAGATTCAGATTTCAGATTCAGATTTCAGATTCAGATTTCAGATTCAGATTTCAGATTCAGATTTCAGATTCAGATTTTAGATTCAGATTTCAGATTCAGATTTCAGATTCAGATTTCAGATTCAGATTTCAGATTCAGATTTCAGATTCAGATTTCAGATTCAGATTTTAGATTCAGATTTCAGATTCAGATTTCAGATTCAGATTTCAGATTCAGATTTCAGATTCAGATTTCAGATTCAGATTTCAGATTCAGATTTCAGATTCAGATTTCAGATTCAGATTTCAGATTCAGATTTCAGATTCAGATTTCAGATTCAGATTTCAGATTCAGATTTCAGATTCAGATTTCAGATTTCAGATTCAGATTTCAGATTCAGATTTCAGATTCAGATTTCAGATTCAGATTTCAGATTCAGATTTCAGATTCAGATTTCAGATTCAGATTTCAGATTCAGATTTCAGATTCAGATTTCAGATTCAGATTTCAGATTCAGATTTCAGATTCAGATTTTAGATTCAGATTTCAGATTCAGATTTCAGATTCAGATTTCAGATTCAGATTTCAGATTCAGATTTCAGATTCAGATTTCAGATTCAGATTTTAGATTCAGATTTCAGATTCAGATTTCAGATTCAGATTTCAGATTCAGATTTCAGATTCAGATTTCAGATTCAGATTTCAGATTCAGATTTCAGATTCAGATTTCAGATTCAGATTTCAGATTCAGATTTCAGATTCAGATTTCAGATTCAGATTTCAGATTCAGATTTCAGATTCAGATTTCAGATTCAGATTTCAGATTCAGATTTCAGATTCAGATTTCAGATTCAGATTTCAGATTCAGATTTCAGATTCAGATTTCAGATTCAGATTTCAGATTCAGATTTCAGATTCAGATTTCAGATTCAGATTTCAGATTCAGATTTCAGATTCAGATTTCAGATTCAGATTTCAGATTCAGATTTCAGATTCAGATTTCAGATTCAGATTTCAGATTCAGATTTCAGATTCAGATTTCAGATTCAGATTTCAGATTCAGATTTCAGATTCAGATTTCAGATTCAGATTTCAGATTCAGATTTCAGATTCAGATTTCAGATTCAGATTTCAGATTCAGATTTCAGATTCAGATTTCAGATTCAGATTTCAGATTCAGATTTCAGATTCAGATTTCAGATTCAGATTTCAGATTCAGATTTCAGATTAAGATTTCAGATTCAGATTTCAGATTCAGATTTCAGATTCAGATTTCAGATTCAGATTTCAGATTCAGATTTCAGATTCAGATTTCAGATTCAGATTTCAGATTCAGATTTCAGATTTCAGATTCAGATTTCAGATTCAGATTTCAGATTCAGATTTCAGATTCAGATTTCAGATTCAGATTTCAGATTCAGATTCCAGATTCAGATTTCAGATTCAGATTTCAGATTCAGATTTCAGATTCAGATTTCAGATTCAGATTTCAGATTCAGATTTCAGATTCAGATTTCAGATTCAGATTACAGATTCAGATTTCAGATTCAGATTTCAGATTTCAGATTCAGATTTCAGATTCAGATTTCAGATTCAGATTTCAGATTCAGATTTCAGATTCAGATTTTAGATTCAGATTTCAGATTCAGATTTCAGATTCAGATTTCAGATTCAGATTTCAGATTCAGATTTCAGATTCAGATTTCAGATTCAGATTTCAGATTCAGATTTCAGATTCAGATTTCAGATTCAGATTTCAGATTCAGATTTCAGATTCAGATTTCAGATTCAGATTTCAGATTCAGATTTCAGATTCAGATTTCAGATTCAGATTTCAGATTCAGATTTCAGATTCAGATTTCAGATTCAGATTTCAGATTCAGATTTCAGATTCAGATTTCAGATTCAGATTTCAGATTCAGATTTCAGATTCAGATTTCAGATTCAGATTTCAGATTCAGATTTCAGATTCAGATTTCAGATTCAGATTTCAGATTCAGATTTCAGATTCAGATTTCAGATTCAGATTCAGATTTCAGATTCAGATTTCAGATTCAGATTTCAGATTCAGATTTCAGATTCAGATTTCAGATTCAGATTTCAGATTCAGATTTCAGATTCAGATTTCAGATTCAGATTTCAGATTCAGATTTCAGATTCAGATTTCAGATTCAGATTTCAGATTCAGATTTCAGATTCAGATTTCAGATTCAGATTTCAGATTCAGATTTCAGATTCAGATTTCAGATTCAGATTTCAGATTCAGATTTCAGATTCAGATTTCAGATTCAGATTTCAGATTCAGATTTCAGATTCAGATTTCAGATTCAGATTTCAGATTCAGATTTCAGATTCAGATTTCAGATTCAGATTTCAGATTCAGATTTCAGATTCAGATTTCAGATTCAGATTTCAGATTCAGATTTCAGATTCAGATTTCAGATTCAGATTTCAGATTCAGATTTCAGATTCAGATTTCAGATTCAGATTTCAGATTCAGATTTCAGATTCAGATTTCAGGTTGAGATTTCAGATTCAGATTTCAGATTCAGATTTCAGATTCAGATTTCAGATTCAGATTTCAGATTCAGATTTCAGATTCAGATTTCAGATTCAGATTCAGATTTCAGATTCAGATTTCAGATTCAGATTTCAGATTCAGATTTCAGATTCAGATTTCAGATTCAGATTTCAGATTCAGATTTCAGATTCAGATTTCAGATTCAGATTTCAGATTCAGATTTCAGATTCAGATTTCAGATTCAGATTTCAGATTCAGATTTCAGATTCAGATTTCAGATTCAGATTTCAGATTCAGATTTCAGATTCAGATTTCAGATTCAGATTTCAGATTCAGATTTCAGATTCAGATTTCAGATTCAGATTTCAGATTCAGATTTCAGATTCAGATTTCAGATTCAGATTTCAGATTCAGATTTCAGATTCAGATTTCAGATTCAGATTTCGGATTCAGATTTCAGATTCAGATTTCAGATTCAGATTTCAGATTCAGATTTCAGATTCAGATTTCAGATTCAGATTTCAGATTCAGATTTCAGATTCAGATTTCAGATTCAGATTTCAGATTCAGATTTCAGATTCAGATTTCAGATTCAGATTTCAGATTCAAATTTCAGATTCAGATTTCAGATTCAGATTTCAGATTCAGATTTCAGATTCAGATTTCAGATTCAGATTTCAGATTCAGATTTCAGATTCAGATTTCAGATTTCAGATTCAGATTTCAGATTCAGATTTCAGATTCCGATTTCAGATTCAGATTTCAGATTCAGATTTCAGATTCAGATTTCAGATTCAGATTTCAGATTCAGATTTCAGATTCAGATTTCAGATTCAGATTTCAGATTCAGATTTCAGATTCAGATTTCAGATTCAGATTTCAGATTCAGATTTCAGATTCAGATTTCAGATTCAGATTTCAGATTCAGATTTCAGATTCAGATTTCAGATTCAGATTTCAGATTCAGATTTCAGATTCAGATTTCAGATTCAGATTTCAGATTCAGATTTCAGATTCAGATTTCAGATTCAGATTTCAGATTCAGATTTCAGATTCAGATTTCAGATTCAGATTTCAGATTCAGATTTCAGATTCAGATTTCAGATTCAGATTTCAGATTCAGATTTCAGATTCAGATTTCAGATTCAGATTTCAGATTCAGATTTCAGATTCAGATTTCAGATTCAGATTTCAGATTCAGATTTCAGATTCAGATTTCAGATTCAGATTTCAGATTCAGATTTCAGATTCAGATTTCAGATTCAGATTTCAGATTCAGATTTCAGATTCAGATTTCAGATTCAGATTTCAGATTCAGATTTCAGATTCAGATTTCAGATTCAGATTTCAGATTCAGATTTCATATTTCAGATTCAGATTCACATTTCAGATTCAGATTTCAGATTCAGATTTCAGATTCAGATTTAAGATTCAGATTTCAGATTCAGATTTCTGATTCAGATTTCAGATTCAGATTTCAGATTCAGATTTCAGATTCAGATTTCAGATTCAGATTTCAGATTCAGATTTCAGATTCAGATTTCAGATTCAGATTTCAGATTCAGATTTCAGATTCAGATTTCAGATTCAGATTTCAGATTCAGATTTCAGATTCAGATTTCAGATTCAGATTTCAGATTCAGATTTCAGATTCAGATTTCAGATTCAGATTTCAGATTCAGATTTCAGATTCAGATTTCAGATTCAGATTTCAGATTCAGATTTCAGATTCAGATTTCAGATTCAGATTTCAGATTCAGATTTCAGATTCAGATTTCAGATTCAGATTTCAGATTCAGATTTCAGATTCAGATTTCAGATTCAGATTTCAGATTCAGATTTCAGATTCAGATTTCAGATTCAGATTTCAGATTCAGATTTCAGATTCAGATTTCAGATTCAGATTTCAGATTCAGATATCAGATTCAGATTTCAGATTCAGATTTCAGATTCAGATTTCAGATTCAGATTTCAGATTCAGATTTCAGATTCAGATTTCAGATTCAGATTTCAGATTCAGATTTCAGATTCAGATTTCAGATTCAGATTTCAGATTCAGATTTCAGATTCAGATTTCAGATTCAGATTTCAGATTCAGATTTCAGATTCAGATTTCAGATTCAGATTTCAGATTCAGATTTCAGATTCAGATTTCAGATTCAGATTTCAGATTCAGATTTCAGATTTCAGATTCAGATTTCAGATTCAGATTTCAGATTCAGATTTCAGATTCAGATTTCAGATTCAGATTTCAGATTCAGATTTCAGATTCAGATTTCAGATTCAGATTTCAGATTCAGATTTCAGATTCAGATTTCAGATTCAGATTTCAGATTCAGATTTCAGATTCAGATTTCAGATTCAGATTTCAGATTCAGATTTCAGATTCAGATTTTGTAGCAGTCCTCATACTCGAAAATTCGATATTTTTTCTCCGCCTTTAAGTAGACCCAATTTGTCCGTCACTCGATCGATCTCGAACATAATATCGATTCGCGCGATCGACGGTTTGAGTAATGCGGTTCGTCACGCTGGGGGAGACGTTCATACATTCTCCCGCGAGGTGTTGAATTGTTTCAGCTAGAACCAATTAGCTACTGCGATTCTAATGCAGCTGCCGAAATTCTTATCTCTTGAGATAATCTCATAGAACTCTCAGGGATTATGAACTTCCGCCGAGGGCGTTCGTAGCAAGGTCACTTTCCCTGTTCTGAGAGCTCAAGGAGACGATCAAACGTTTCTTGAGTGTGATCGGCAGTGGAAGTGCGCGTGGGCCGAGATTGATTGTGTCCGAATTTTGGTAAATTGAAGTGCGGTCAGGACCTTCAATTATAATTAAAATATCATTCGTTTATTTAGGTATATAAGCTAGGGAAGTTGCGTGCTTAGATAGTTAGAGCGTGTGATTCGTTGCATCATAAAAACTGCAGGTAAATTGTGCGTGTGAGAATAAATCGTGCGTTGTTTTAATTTCTTTGTGCCGAAGAAGGCACAGCACATTTTTCCCACCAGAAGCGGATCAATCCAGGGATCACGCAGCACTCCGCTGCTTAATTTTCCCGCCACACCAGGAACACCCGACGTTCAGACCCGTCGGAAGCGAGGCGCTCCGTCTACATCGCGTCTCGGGGGAGTGTCGGGAACTCCGCGTGGCCGTGTGGGCCAACCATTGTCACGGCCAACCAATCGCCAACCCAAGTGCTGCTCAAGGTCAAGGTAAGGCAGCACAGCGTCGGTCGACGACCTTTGACCGCAGGTCAAACCACCGAGCACGTCAGCCAAAGCACGTGCTTGTGCGAACATCATTCGCCGCCCCATCGACACCTTCTTCGAGCATCTGAGTCGTCAGCCAGCATCCGAGAAAAGACTCCTCAGCATTAGGAGTCGTCACCGCCCGCCAACAGCTCTCTCCATCGCCGCCAGGTAACAGGGGCACAGGATCCGGTGAGTCCATCCCGTTGGGAAAGCTATTATAGCATCGAAGGGGTCGTCATCGAATGACGAAAACGTGAATTTTTCCATCGAAATATGCTTGCGGACGGTTAACATAGCCCCGTCACGAACATAATCCAGTCGAGAGGTCGAATTTCCCGTACCACCGTTTAGGGAAACCCCGCTGGTGCAGCATAAAAGCCCGGGTGCGACAAGCTATGTTGCTCTAAAGCTTGTCGCATAAAACACGCACGATTTGGGGGGAATACATTTAGGCGTTAACGAGTCGCACGCATGATAGGATAGGTAGAATTTGAATGCTTTAAATGTTAGGATTTAGGAAATAAATAATTAAAATTGTAATTGTCATTTGATTTCTTTCTTACTTAATTGAAAGTTTTGACCGAACTGGGGTAGTCCGGGGTAGGACCTGGGGGGTTCATGGGCAATTAAGCTGTCGTTTGCATTTGGTATTCGGGAGGTCGTCAGCTCAGTGATGAGATTGCCAGGAATGGGCGATCTATAACTGAGTTGTTCTAAGGATTTTATGTTGATTGGTAGCAATTTCGTCATGTGTTAGTTTCGTCGCATTTTGGGTTAGCTATTTGGAGAGCCCTATCTGATCCGATCCTTAATCACTTTTAAGGACAATTTATGGACTCGCCCTCAGCGGAGTCTCACCGGGCATATTAAACCGTGGCGTACGATCTCCTAACGGAGTGGCGCTTAAGTCGTACGCCAGTAAGGGATCGGTCAGTGGCGGCTACATCTTGGCGCCCAACTTAAAGGTATTTTTTTGTGGAGATTTCGCTTCAGCGTTGAACTTAATATTGAGTTTTTCTGGAGAAAGGGTTACATATTAGTACCCAAAAGTTGTTGAATTTCTTTGTTAGCAAAGAATAACTCTATGGATTTTTGATTACAGTTTATTATGTCGAAATCAAGAACAAGATACAGTTTTGTAAGGACAATTCAGCTACAAAAAAACACCTAAACGAAAAACTATCGAAAGATACAATAAAATTATTCGAGAATATTCTCGTGACATTATAGGTCACTAGCTAAATGACATTGGTTGAAACACTACACTCCATCTAATTGGACTTATGACTATTTAGCCACATATCGGCTTGGTATCTCTGGAGATTATAAGATACAATATTTATGGTACTTATATTAAGAAACTTCGTGTTGTTTTTGGTTCATTGTGTAGACATATTAAGAAATTCAAGCTGACTTAATTATATTTTGGGATCTGCGTATTGATATTTTCTGCGTTCTGCGTGTTTTGTTGAAGTATTTTTCGGTCGTGATTTTGTTATCTGGAATTAAAAAGAAACAAAATTAACCCAACATAGAATAAAAGATCATAGAATATATCGCGAGTAATATTGAGCTATTTATTTACAGTGTGGGTGTTAATTTATGATAATTGTTCATCGTTATTTATATTGCTGTTTCTGTATTATCGTTATTCATTATTCTAGTGCATTGTAAGGTTATTCGTTATTTATTATTAGTATAATAGTAACTAATTCGTCATTACAGTTGTTTATTAAAACGTTACTCAAACTGTGATAATCTTGAAATCGATATAATTCAGCCATTAATTATTCAAGGCTGTGTGATAAACATTATTGTGGCGAGAACTTATTGATTTAAAATATTCCACAATTAAATTTAACTTGGAAATTGATATCTTGTGTATTAAAGTTGTAAATAGTTATTTATTTATTTCTATAGTTATTAGTAAATTATTAAATTAGAGTTTATTTATTTTTACTATTAGTTACTTGTTAATTATAGTTTTTGTTTCTTCCTAGTTTATTAATTTATTGATAGCTTATTTAATTAGATAATTGTTTACTAATTTAATTTCGTACTTCTTTACATATTTTGTTATTTATTGATTCACGTTTTTAGATTTATTTTCGTGGATTAGTGATATTGTGGAATTGAGATATATTTATTCAGTGATTAGTTATTTTCTGTTTATAGGTTGATATTTATTCACATTTAAACGTACTAATGCGTAATTTAATCTTTCATTTAGAATAGTTTATTAGATTGAACACATATTAGTTGTGTTCATTGTTCAATAAAATTTATTATTATCGCGTAATCAATCGTTTATGAAGTGAAGTGAATTCTATCTGGTGTTATATAATAAATTAAGTGTTAATATAATTATAAAAATGGCACACAAATTCCCCAAAGCTGACCATCTAACGGAAGAGGAAGTTAGTTACGAGCTTCTGATCCGAAAATCGGTTTACGACGAGAAAGAGCTAGGTACCGACCAAGAAGAGAAACGAAGGTTACTCCGCAGACTTTTCCACGAAGATGTAAGGGAAAACAGAGAGTGGACTTCACCGTACACGATAGACCAGGAGTTCGATTATATCGCGGGAAAAATCAATGAACTTGGAAGGAAATTGGAGAACCGATTGGACGAAGCTTCGATATCACGTCTCAAGCATTACTTCCTAAGAGCAAGCAGATGTCGTGCTACAGATCAGCCATCTCTTGGTATGGTCAAGGAGCTCACGAACGAAATAAGACAGATGTTGACGAGATTCTGTCCAGACAAACCAGTTCAGAAAAGGACTCCTTACCAGGACATCGTGACAGGTCCCATGCAGCAAGAGGCTTTAGAACCGACCATCGGATATAGTGATTCGAATTTAGCTACTGGAGGCAGCCCCTTAAGATTTCCTGAACCAGTTAATCAGGCGGAACCAGGTCATCGGGAAAGCAGAACCGGAACAACCCCGAAACACACCAGACCATCGACATCCCAGGACGACGAAGAGAAAGCGAGACTGCTCAGACGTATCGCAGAGCTTGAGAACGAACTCGTTCAAATGTGGTCGAAAGCAAACGACGATCAGCACTCGAAACTTAGAGTTGAGGACACGAGGATCGATTTTGCGGAGGCTAGGATCAACGATCAAGAGCAACGGAGATATTCTGACGTTCAAAGGGAGCCTAAAACAAGATTGAGCTACAGAGCAACACCAAAACTTCACGAGCTAGTCCGACCAGTGCGCCGAAATGAACCACAACTTTACGCGAATTTTAAGGAACGACGTTACCTGAACGACCCGGAGTTTGAAGATGACAACGACGGATATCCTCTAAGTCAATCATCGAGCTTCTTGGACTCAGATGAAGACGAAAGGTTTGAGAGATCAGGGAACAGGCATTCCCAGCCAATTCATCATCGCAACCAAGTTCCTAGAAGAGTCCGCCACCCCCGCGAAGACGAGATTCACCCAATCGGAGGAAGAAGAAGCTTTTCCAGACAGTCAAATATCCGTAGAATTACGGATGCGGAGATTCAGAATGCCGACCGTCGAATGGAAAAGTGGCATCTTACATTCGACGGGGACAATCGCCATCGACCCCTTGAAGATTTCCTGCATAAGGTACGAAAGCTAGCACAAATGGACCGGATCAGTGAGGACGTGCTTCTACAACGAATCCATACCATTCTTCGCCGCGAAGCTTATGATTGGTACATATGCTACGCCGACGAATTCATTGATTGGAAGGACTTCGAGAACAGCATCCGTTACATGTATGGCAACCCTAACAAGGATCAAGGCAACAGACAGCGAATCTACACGAGAAAACAAAACCGGAACGAAACATTCCTGACGTTCAAAATGGAGATAGAACGCTTGAACAAAATGCTCTCCTGCCCGATGGACAGCGATCGTTTATTCGAGGTCATATGGGACAACATGAGGGACCACTACAGATCGAGGTTATCTTGCCGTACCGTGACGAACTTGCGTAAACTCGAATACTATGCATACAGAATCGACGCCAATGACCCTGCTTTTCGAAACCGCGAAAACCCACCGAGAACGGCGAACCCAGTGCATCACATCGACACACAGAGGGAAGACCGCGATGAACTCTATTCGTCCTATTCCGAGTCGGAGGAAGTCAACGCCATCGATCGTCGTTTCGAAAGGAAACGCTGGCCTCGAGAGCAACGGCAGAACGATCAGTCATCCCCTCAGCAATCGACAAGCCAGGTCAAGGAAGAGAAGCCGCAGGTGTTTTGCTGGAATTGTCGCAAAAATGGTCATTTTTGGAGACTATGTCAAGAGCCAAAAAAGATTTTTTGCTACGTTTGCGGAACACCGGACGTGACGTCAACTTACTGCGACAAGCACCCGCGTAATCCGAGAAGAGGTCCGGAAAACTGAGTTCGGAATGTAAGCGAGGGAACACGAACATTCCAACTTACGACAAAGTTCCCAATTTAAAACCCGACGAATACGACGACCCGATACAGAGAGTTTGCGAGGTAAGGATCCAAGCTGAACGTTGTCCTTATATCGCAGTCAGAATATTTGATCAAGAATACGAAGCCTTACTCGATTCAGGAGCGAGTGTCAGCGTAACAAGCGTGGAAGATATCGCAGAAAGGAACGGCCTTAAACTCCAACCAAGTCCAGTAAAAATAGTGACTGCCGACAAGACCACACACGAATGCCTGGGACTCGTGAACTTACCGATCGAGTTCAAAGGTATTACGAGAGTCATTCCGACAGTAGTTGTACCTCAAGTTTGTAGGAAACTCATCCTGGGATACAACTTCTGGAAGTCGTTCGGAATCAAACCCATGATGGAAGGTGAGAACGGATTCGAGACATTGGCAACCGTAGAAACGAAAAACTCAGGAAACCACAGTACCCCAGACATCAATTTCACCCTGCTACCGATCGAATCTCTTCCCATGCTGAAGCCGTCAGAACCAGATGAATCCCTAGACATCCCCGCCCTTGAATTCCCGGAGCCTTCGAAGACGACAGCCGAAACGATCGAGACTGAACACGAGTTGTCATCGGAGGAGAGGAAGCAGTTGGTCGAGGTCATCAAGAAGTTCCCCGTAACTACAGCAGATCATCTTGGAAGGACTCATCTGTTGCAGCACGAAATCGTCCTCAAGGAAGGTGCAACACCAAGACGTCAGCCACTCTATCGGTGTTCGCCGGCCATACAGTCCGAAATGGACGCTGAAATAGAACGTTACAAACGCATGGATGCTATCGAGGAATGCTCAAGCGAGTGGGCCAACTGCTTAGTCCCTGTTCGTAAAGCGAACGGAAAACTAAGAGTTTGTTTGGACTCTCGCAACATCAACGCTTGGACCAAGAAAGATTCCTACCCCATGAGGAATATGGGAGAAATCTTTCACAAACTGGAGAAGGCAAAGTATTTTTCGGTGGTGGACCTCAAGGACGCGTATTTCCAGATTCCCCTCAAAGAGGAATCTAGAGACTATACTGCGTTCAGGACTAGCCGTGGTTTGTTCCGCTTCAAGGTTTGCGCTTTTGGTCTATGTAACGCAGGATTCTCGATGTGCCGATTGATGGATAAGGTCATAGGGTTCGACCTAGAGCCCAATGTCTTCGTGTACCTCGATGACATAGTCATCGCCACGAAGTCATACCCCGAACACGTCCGCCTCTTAAACATCGTCGCCGAAAGACTATCCAAAGCCAAGCTGACCATCTCTTTGGATAAGAGCAGGTTCTGCAGGAAAAAGGTCACTTACCTAGGGTACCTTTTGACCGAAGATGGAGTCGCGATTGACAACGCTAGAATTTCGCCGATCCTCGATTACGCAAGGCCGCGAAGCGTAAAGGACGTTCGCCGATTGCTAGGCCTCGCAGGGTTCTACCAGCGCTTCATCAAGGAGTACAGCAGAGTGGTAGCCCCGATCTCCGACCTCTTGAAGAAAGCTAAAGGGAAGTTCATCTGGACTGAAGCCGCTGAATCCGCATTCGAGGAGCTAAAGTCCGCCCTAATATCAGCCCCGATTCTCGGAAACCCCAACTTCGACTTACCATTTTCAATCGAATCAGACGCATCGGACAATGCCGTGGGAGCCGCCCTGATTCAAAACGTGGAAGGTCAGTCTAAAGTCATCGCCTATTTCAGTAAGAAGCTGAGCAGTACGCAACGCAAGTACGCGAGCGTGGAGAAGGAATGCCTTGGCGTATTGCTAGCCATTGAGCACTTTCGCCATTTCGTCGAGGGTACGCGCTTCAAGGTTGTGACGGACGCACGCAGCCTTCTCTGGCTTTTCACGATGGGAGTCGAAACCGGTAACGCAAAGCTGCTTCGGTGGGCACTCAAAATCCAATCGTACGATATCGAGCTAGAGTACAGAAAGGGAAAATGCAATATCCTTGCTGATTGCCTTTCCCGATCCGTTGAGTCGATTTTCGCGATTTCCCAGACCGATGACGAGTACCAGCAGCTGATCGAAAACATCAGGAAACATCCAGCGGACTTCGCAGACTTTCGAGTGGTAGAAGGTCAAATTTTCAAATACGTGAAGCAGCTAGGAAAAGTCGAAGACCCCAGGTTTCAATGGAAACGTTACCCGCCGAAAGCGGAGAGGAGAGAAATCATCGAGTCCTCCCACAATCAGGCTCACCTCGGACCAGATAAAACGCTAACTCTAATTAGAGAACGATTTTTCTGGCCCTTGATGAGCAGCGAGGTTAAAAACTTCTGTAGGAATTGTGTTCGTTGTCAAATGAGCAAAGCTTCGAATCAGAACTCAACACCACCGATGGCTGAGCAGAAGAAAACTGCAGAATATCCGTGGCAGTTCGTAACCATGGATTACGTTGGTCCGCTTCCAATATCTGGCAAAAACAGGAACACATGTCTGCTAGTCGTGACAGATTTGTTCACCAAATTTATACTAGTCCAGCCGTTCAGACTAGCCACCGCAGAATCTCTTGTTCAGTTCGTGGAAAACCACATATTTCTGCTGTTCGGAGCTCCAGAGGTGATCCTTTCTGACAACGGTTCCCAATTCATTTCCGCCACATTCCAAGATTTGTTGAAGCGTTATCAGGTTACGCATTGGAGAACGCCCAACTATCATCCGCAAATCAACGACACCGAAAGAGTCAATCGGGTGATCACCACAGCTCTACGCGCATCGATCGTGAAAGATCATAAAGAATGGGCGAACAACATCCAGAAGATCGCCAACGCCATACGCAACACCACGCACGACGCAACACGTTACTCTCCGTTCTTCGCTCTTTTCGGTCGGAACATGGTCAGCAAGGGAACCGAATATCGTAGTTTACGCGACTCACCAAATGGTAATACGAACGAGATCGACGACGAAGACCGGAAGAAAATGTACGCGGATATCCAAAAAAACCTACAATTAGCATATCAGAAACATTCCAAGCAATATAATTTACGATCGAACTCAAATTGCCCCACTTATTCCTTAGGCGAAAAAGTCCTAAAGAAAAATACTGAACAATCGGACAAGGGGAAGGGATTTTGCGGGAAATTAGCACCCAAATATGTGCCCGCAATCGTAAAGAGATTGGTAGGAAGACATTGCTACGATTTAGTTAGCCCTGAAGGGAAATCGTTAGGAATCTTCAATTGCAAATTCCTAAAGAAATTTGTTGATCCTGGTTGAATCTGAAAATCAATTCAATCAGTGTATTTATCAAGCTATGTACTCCAGTTTTGACTGTAACGACAAAACACCATGACGCGAATAGCTCTGGTTGCAGGAAATATCAATTAGAAATTGTACACGTTTTTGTTCTCCACCATAAAAAAAACGATAAGAACATCATTACAATTCTGGCAGATTAGCCAAACTACTTTTCTAACAGATAAATTACCGTTTTTCGTACGTTGATCGGCAAGGCCTTTCCCCTCGACCAGAAGTCAGAGCGAGTTCCTAGATCTAGCCAAGATCTAGTGAATGATGACCTATAAAACCAGAAAACTCGGAGCTCTTAAAGCGTTGATGAGGAGTACCGAAAGGGAAACAAAGTGCGAGTTTAAGTTTGGGGAAACTTAAATGATGACCAACTAATCTCCATGCCTTTTGCGGAAGAACATGTCGAGCGACTCAGTCAATCGAGCCTGCCGAATAACCAACGAATCTAACGGAATTTGAATATTAGAAAAAAAAATCGTCAATCTTTGATTGCAACTTCACCGCAATGTTGGTCGCAATCACATGATTGATTAGAAATTCGCTAAACTTCTTGAGATGTTGCATAATTAGAGGGCATATATTGCCGAGCAACATCATATGCATGTAACATTTGTAAATATTTTCCTCCGTACTTTAATTTAAATTATTTATTTTTCTTGTTCGCGTAAGTTAATTTTGCATGTTTAGGGTATTTATATAGAATATAATAATAGATTAGGTAGCTTCCAATTCATAAATAAGTATATAAGTTTTCAGCCTGATTAAAAGAAAAAAAAAAGTAATAAAAATTTGGGTACCTTGAGATGTTTCGCCGTTTATGGACACCCCGTGTCGCGCGACATCGTATGAATGTTTATGTAGCATAGCACCCAACTCGATTTACCTTCCTCGTCATAGTCCGATCAGCACCTAAAAATCAATCAAAAGCATTAGTTTGTGCATAATAACTCACCTGATCTATGGAACTCATCCTCCCTATGATAAACGGGAACAAACTGCCATCGAGAGGTCCAAAAACAAGTCCATTCGACACCATCTATTGACTCCGGAAACCACCTACAGCTGCTAATCCCTGTGATACAGTCACCACTTAATCGTTGCCTGTAATCAAAGAAAGGGTTAAAAGTAATAATAACTTACCACGAGAATTCTCTAGCGCACGTCCAACAAAAAAGAATCTTTTCAGAACACCGAATATTAAACCAAATTACCGTAAAACCGCAGACAAAATTTCACTCCCACCCATGTTGATTTGTTTACCTTATTGATTTTGACGTTTACAGCCACGGCAGACAGTGTTTCGATGTATTAGTGTGTTTATTCATTATGGTTAGTAGAAGTTTCGTTTCATTGAGCTTTATAGCACAAGCGTTCAAGTGTGCTTCGGAAGCTTTGCTTGCAGCAACATAAATGCAAGAATGATTTCGGACGTTTTATGTATGTGTTACGTGGTAGAAGTCAATCATTCTGATTGAGCTTTCATTGATGCTATCAGAAGGCATGAATAGCCAGCACTATGTTTGGCGTTAGATTCTGCATTGATGTTATTGTTGTAGTAGTTGTGTGGACGTTGCGTTTTAATAGTCATGAAACTTTTCCCAAGCTTATGCATGGGCGTGATGTGACTTACTAAACGCTTTGCGGTAAATTCCGTGACGATTTTTTTTCCAAGAAGTTGGAGTTATTCGAAACGGAATAAACCTGTATTATTGTTTGTTGAGATGTTCATTTTTGCGGTGAAACCTGTCTAGGCGTATTCAAGCGGAGGGCTTGGAGTTGTCTATGACTAGATTGAACCTGATATTTTGGAGGTGCGTTGATTTCATTCAACATGTGCGGTACGGTTAGCTTGAAACGGTTTTCTAATGAAAATTGTGTAGTTTCAATGTGGACTTAACCTGTTTAGAGTTCAGTTTGTCCGAAATTATTGTTGCTCATACATCGAAACTAAAGTCAGCCAACTGTGATGTCAAATATTAACACACCAAAGATCAATGAACCATTAATAGTTTATTCATAGTACCTGTTAGTTATAAGATATCAATAGTACCTGTTATTTATTATTATATTTAGTTTAATAGTCCAGTCCATTCATAAATATCGCCATTTAGTTTAATAGAGGGTTGAATTTTCTCATATTCGCCCCCTTACGAAAATTTGGTTATTATTCAATAACCAAATTTTCGTAAAAATAGTCTGTGTTATGTAGCAGTCCTCATACTCGAAAATTCGATATTTTTTTCTCCGCCTTTAAGTAGACCCAATTTGTCCGTCACTCGATCGATCTCGAACATAATATCGATTCGCGCGATCGACGGTTTGAGTAATGCGGTTCGTCACGCTGGGGGAGACGTTCATACATTCTCCCGCGAGGTGTTGAATTGTTTCAGCTAGAACCAATTAGCTACTGCGATTCTAATGCAGCTGCCGAAATTCTTATCTCTTGAGATAATCTCATAGAACTCTCAGGGATTATGAACTTCCGCCGAGGGCGTTCGTAGCAAGGTCACTTTCCCTGTTCTGAGAGCTCAAGGAGACGATCAAACGTTTCTTGAGTGTGATCGGCAGTGGAAGTGCGCGTGGGCCGAGATTGATTGTGTCCGAATTTTGGTAAATTGAAGTGCGGTCAGGACCTTCAATTATAATTAAAATATCATTCGTTTATTTAGGTATATAAGCTAGGGAAGTTGCGTGCTTAGATAGTTAGAGCGTGTGATTCGTTGCATCATAAAAACTGCAGGTAAATTGTGCGTGTGAGAATAAATCGTGCGTTGTTTTAATTTCTTTGTGCCGAAGAAGGCACAGCACATTTTTCCCATCAGAAGCGGATCAATCCAGGGATCACGCAGCACTCCGCTGCTTAATTTTCCCGCCACACAGGAACACCCGACGTTCAGACCCGTCGGAAGCGAGGCGCTCCGTCTACATCGCGTCTCGGGGGAGTGTCGGGAACTCCGCGTGGCCGTGTGGGCCAACCATTGTCACGGCCAACCAATCGCCAACCCAAGTGCTGCTCAAGGTCAAGGTAAGGCAGCACAGCGTCGGTCGACGACCTTTGACCGCAGGTCAAACCACCGAGCACGTCAGCCAAAGCACGTGCTTGTGCGAACATCATTCGCCGCCCCATCGACACCTTCTTCGAGCATCTGAGTCGTCAGCCAGCATCCGAGAAAAAGACTCCTCAGCATTAGGAGTCGTCACCGCCCGCCAACAGCTCTCTCCATCGCCGCCAGGTAACAGGGGGCACAGGATCCGGTGAGTCCATCCCGTTGGGAAAGCTATTATAGCATCGAAAGGGGTCGTCATCGAATGACGAAAACGTGAATTTTTCATCGAAATATGCTTGCGGACGGTTAACATAGCCCCGTCACGAACATAATCCAGTCGAGAGGTCGAATTTCCCGTACCACCGTTTAGGGAAACCCCGCTGGTGCAGCATAAAAGCCCGGGTGCGACAAGCTATGTTGCTCTAAAGCTTGTCGCATAAAACACGCACGATTTGGGGGGAATACATTTAGGCGTTAACGAGTCGCACGCATGATAGGATAGTAGGAATTTGAATGCTTTAAATGTTAGGATTTAGGAAATAAATAATTAAAATTGTAATTGTCATTTGATTTCTTTCTTACTTAATTGAAAGTTTTGACCGAACTGGGGTAGTCCGGGGTAGGACCTGGGGGGTTCATGGGCAATTAAGCTGTCGTTTGCATTTGGTATTCGGGAGGTCGTCAGCTCAGTGATGAGATTGCCAGGAATGGGCGATCTATAACTGAGTTGTTCTAAGGATTTTATGTTGATTGGTAGCAATTTCGTCATGTGTTAGTTTCGTCGCATTTTGGGTTAGCTATTTGGAGAGCCCTATCTGATCCGATCCTTAATCACTTTTAAGGACAATTTATGGACTCGCCCTCAGCGGAGTCTCACCGGGCATATTAACCGTGGCGTACGATCTCCTAACGGAGTGGCGCTTAAGTCGTACGCCAGTAAGGGATCGGTCAGTGGCGGCTACAATATTTCAGATTCAGATTTTCAGATCAGATTCAGATTTCAGATTCAGATTTCAGATTCAGATTTCAGATTCAGATTTCAGATTCAGATTTCAGATTCAGATTTCAGATTCAGATTTCAGATTCAGATTTCAGGTTGAGATTTCAGATTCAGATTTCAGATTCTGATTTCAGATTCAGATTTCAGATTCAGATTTCAGATTCAGATTTCAGATTCAGATTCAGATTTCAGATTCAGATTTCAGATTCAGATTTCAGATTCAGATTCAGATCAGATTTCAGATTCAGATTTCAGATTCAGATTTCAGATTCAGATTCAGATTCAGATTTCAGATTCAGATTTCAGATTCAGATTTCAGATTCAGATTTCAGATTCAGATTTCAGATTCAGATTTCAGATTCAGATTTCAGATTCAGATTTCAGATTCAGATTTCAGATTCAGATTTCAGATTCAGATTTCAGATTCAGATTTCAGATTCAGATTTCAGATTCAGATTTCAGATTCAGATTTCAGATTCAGATTTCAGATTCAGATTTCAGATTCAGATTTCAGATTCAGATTTCAGATTCAGATTTCAGATTCAGATTTCAGATTCAGATTTCAGATTCAGATTTCAGATTCAGATTTCAGATTCAGATTTCAGATTCAGATTTCAGATTCAGATTTCAGATTCAGATTTCAGATTCAGATTTCAGATTCAGATTTCAGAATTCAGATTTCAGATTCAGATTTCTGATTCAGATTTCAGATTCAGATTTCAGATTCAGATTTCAGATTCAGATTTCAGATTCAGATTTCAGATTCAGATTTCAGATTCAGATTTCAGATTCAGATTCAGATTCAGATTTCAGATTCAGATTTCAGATTCAGATTTCAGATTCAGATTTCAGATTCAGATTTCAGATTCAGATTTCATATTCAGATTCAGATTCACATTTCAGATTCAGATTTCAGATTCAGATTTCAGATTCAGATTTCAGATTCAGATTTCAGATTCAGATTTCTGATTCAGATTTCAGATTCAGATTTCAGATTCAGATTTCAGATTCAGATTTCAGATTCAGATTTCAGATTCAGATTTCAGATTCAGATTTCAGATTCAGATTTCAGATTCAGATTTCAGATTCAGATTTCAGATTCAGATTTCAGATTCAGATTTCAGATTCAGATTTCAGATTCAGATTTCAGATTCAGATTTCAGATTCCAGATTTCAGATTCAGATTTGCAGATTCAGATTTCAGATTCAGATTTCAGATTCAGATTTCAGATTCAGATTTCAGATTCAGATTTCAGATTCAGATTTCAGATTCAGATTTCAGATTCAGATTTCAGATTCAGATTTCAGATTCAGATTTCAGATTCAGATTCAGATTCAGATTTCAGATTCAGATTTCAGATTCAGATTTCAGATTCAGATTTCAGATTCAGATTTCAGATTCAGATTTCAGATTCAGATTTCAGATTCAGATTTCAGATTCAGATTCAGATTCAGATTTCAGATTCAGATTTCAGATTCAGATTTCAGATTCAGATTCAGATTTCAGATTCAGATTTCAGATTCAGATTTCAGATTCAGATTTCAGATCAGATTTCAGATTCAGATCAGATTCAGATTCAGATTTCAGATCAGATTTCAGATTCAGATTTCAGATTCAGATTTCAGATTCAGATTTCAGATTCAGATTTCAGATTCAGATTTCAGATTCAGATTTAGATTCAGATTTCAGATTCAGATTTCAGATTCAGATTTCAGATTCAGATTTCAGATTCAGATTTCAGATTCAGATTTCAGATTCAGATTTCAGATTCAGATTTCAGATTCAGATTTCAGATTCAGATTTCAGATTCAGATTTCAGATTCAGATTTCAGATTCAGATTTCAGATTCAGATTTCAGATTCAGATTTCAGATTCAGATTTCAGATTCAGATTTCAGATTCAGATTTCAGATTCAGATTTCAGATTCAGATTTCAGATTCAGATTTCAGATTCAGATTTCAGATTCAGATTCAGATTCAGATTTCAGATTCAGATTTCAGATTCAGATTTCAGATTCAGATTTCAGATTCAGATTTCAGATTCAGATTTCAGATTCAGATTTCAGATTCAGATTTCAGATTCAGATTTCAGATTCAGATTTCAGATTCAGATTTCAGATTCAGATTTCAGATTCAGATTTCAGATTCAGATTTCAGATTCAGATTTCAGATTCAGATTTCAGATTCAGATTTCAGATTCAGATTTCAGATTCAGATTTCAGATTCAGATTTCAGATTCAGATTTCAGATTCAGATTTCAGATTCAGATTTCAGATTCAGATTTCAGATTCAGATTTCAGATTCAGATTTCAGATTCAGATTTCAGATTCAGATTTCAGATTCAGATTTCAGATTCAGATTTCAGATTCAGATTTCAGATTCAGATTTCAGATTCAGATTTCAGATTCAGATTTCAGATTCAGATTTCAGATTCAGATTTCAGATTCAGATTTCAGATTCAGATTTCAGATTCAGATTTCAGATTCAGATTTCAGATTCAGATTTCAGATTCAGATTTCAGATTCAGATTTCAGATTCAGATTTCAGATTCAGATTTCAGATTCAGATTTCAGATTCAGATTTCAGATTCAGATTTCAGATTCAGATTTCAGATTCAGATTTCAGATTCAGATTTCAGATTCAGATTTCAGATTCAGATTTCAGATTCAGATTTCAGATTCAGATTTCAGATTCAGATTTCAGATTCAGATTTCAGATTCAGATTTCAGATTCAGATTTCAGATTCAGATTTCAGATTCAGATTTCAGATTCAGATTTCAGATTCAGATTTCAGATTCAGATTTCAGATTCAGATTTCAGATTCAGATTTCAGATTCAGATTTCAGATTCAGATTTCAGATTCAGATTTCAGATTCAGATTTCAGATTCAGATTTCAGATTCAGATTCAGATTCAGATTTCAGATTCAGATTTCAGATTCAGATTTCAGATTTCAGATTTCAGATTCAGATTTCAGATTCAGATTTCAGATTCAGATTTCAGATTCAGATTTCAGATTCAGATTTCAGATTCAGATTTCAGATTCAGATTCAGATTCAGATTTCAGATCAGATTTCAGATTCAGATTTCAGATTCAGATTTCAGATTCAGATTTCAGATTCAGATTTCAGATTCAGATTTCAGATTCAGATTTCAGATTCAGATTTCAGATTCAGATTTCAGATTCAGATTCAGATTCAGATTTCAGATTCAGATTTCAGATTCAGATTTCAGATTCAGATTTCAGATTCAGATTTCAGATTCAGATTTCAGATTCAGATTCAGATTCAGATTTTCAGATTCAGATTTCAGATTCAGATTTCATATTCAGATTTCAGATTTCAGATTCAGATTCAGATTTCAGATTCAGATTTCAGATTCAGATTTCAGATTCAGATTTCAGATTCAGATTTCAGATTTAGATTTCAGATTCAGATTTCAGATTCAGATTTCAGATTCAGATTTCAGATTCAGATTTCAGATTCAGATTCAGATTCAGATTTCAGATTCAGATTTCAGATTCAGATTTCAGATTCAGATTTCAGATTCAGATTTCAGATTCAGATTTCAGATTCAGATTTCAGATTCAGATTTCAGATTCAGATTTCAGATTTCAGATTCAGATTCAGATTTCAGATTCAGATTTCAGATTCAGATTTCAGATTCAGATTTCAGATTCAGATTTCAGATTCAGATTTCAGATTCAGATTTCAGATTCAGATTTCAGATTCAGATTTCAGATTCAGATTTCAGATTCAGATTTCAGATTCAGATTTCAGATTCAAGATTTCAGATCAGATTTCAGATTCAGATTTCAGATTCAGATTTCAGATTCAGATTTCAGATTCAGATTTCAGATTCAGATTTCAGATTCAGATTTCAGATTCAGATTTCAGATTCAGATTTCAGATTCAGATTTCAGATTCAGATTCAGATTCAGATTTCAGATTCAGATTTCAGATTCAGATTTCAGATTCAGATTTCAGATTCAGATTTCAGATTCAGATTTCAGATTCAGATTTCAGATTCAGATTTCAGATTCAGATTTCAGATTCAGATTTCACAGATTCAGATTTCAGATTCAGATTTCAGATTCAGATTTCAGATTCAGATTTCAGATTCAGATTTCAGATTCAGATTTCAGATTCAGATTTCAGATTCAGATTCGTTCAGATTCAGATTCAGATTTCAGATTCAGATTTCAGATTCAGATTTCAGATTCAGATTTCAGATTCAGATTTCAGATTCAGATTTCAGATTCAGATTTCAGATTCAGATTTCAGATTCAGATTTCAGATTCAGATTTCAGATTCAGATTTCAGATTCAGATTTCAGATTCAGATTTTCAGATTCAGATTTCAGATTCAGATTTCAGATTCAGATTTTCAGATTCAGATTTCAGATTCAGATTTCAGAGTTCAGATTTCAGATTCAGATTTCAGATTCAGATTTCAGATTCAGATTTATTCAGATTCAGATTTCAGATTCAGATTTCAGATTCAGATTTCAGATTCAGATTTCAGATTCAGATTTAGATTCAGATTTCAGATTCAGATTTCAGATTCAGATTTCAGATTCAGATTTCAGATTCAGATTTCAGATTCAGATTTCAGATTTCAGATTCAGATTCAGATTTTCAGATTCAGATTTCAGATTCAGATTTCAGATTCTGATTTCAGATTCAGATTTCAGATTCAGATTTCAGATTCAGATTTCAGATTCAGATTTCAGATTCAGATTTCAGATTCAGATTTTCAGATTCAGATTTCAGATTCAGATTTCAGATTCAGATTTCAGATTCAGATTTCAGATTCAGATTTCAGATTCAGATTTCAGATTCAGATTTCAGATTCAGATTTCAGATTCAGATTTCAGATTCAGATTTCAGATTCAGATTTCAGATTCA
>NW_026598378.1:0-131000 GCF_029784155.1 Uranotaenia lowii | reverse complement strand
GACCTTCAAGGCCTGACGATCCTCAAAGCCTGACGACCTTCAAGGACTGACGACCTTCAAGGCCTGACGACCTTCAAGGCCTGATGACCTTCAAGCCCTGACGACCTTCAAGGCCTGACAACTTTTAAGACCTGACAACTTTTAAGGCTTGATGACCTTCAAGGCCTGACGATATTCAAGGCCTGACGACCTTCAAGGCCATGCGACCTTCAAAGCCTGAAAACCTTAAAAGCTTGACGACCTTCAAAGCCTGACAACCTTCAAGGCTTGACGACCTTCAAGGCCTGACGATCTTCAAGGCCTGAGGACCTTAAAGGCCTGACGACCTTCAAGGCATGACGACCTTCAAAACCTGACAACCTTCAAGGCTTGACGACCATCAAGGCCTGACGACCTTCAAGGCCTGACCATCATCAAGGCCTGAGGACCTTTCATCCGGTTGCCTGACGACCTTCATGGCCTGACGACTTTTAAGGAGTGATGACTTTTAAGGCCTGACGACTTTTAAGGCTTGATGATCTTCAAGGCCTGACGACATTCAAGGCCTGGCAATATTCAAGGCCTGACGACCTTCAAGTCCTGACGACCTTCAAGGCCTGACGACCTTCGTGGCCTGACGAACATCAAGGCCTGACGATCTTCAAGGCATGAGGACCTTTAAGGCCTGACGACCTTCAAGGCCTGACGACTTTTAAAGCCTGACGACTTTTAAGGCTTGGTGATCTTCAAGGCCTGACGACCTGCAAGGCCTGACGACCTTCATGGTCTGACGACCTTCAAGGCCTGACTACCTTCAAGACCTGACGACCTTCAAGGCCTGACGACCTTCAAGGCCTGATGACCTTCAAGCCCTGACGACCTTCAAGGCCTGACGACTTTTAAGACCTAACAATTTTTTAGGCTTGAAGACCTTCGAGGCCTGACGACATTCAAGGCCTGACGACCTTCAAGGTCTGACGACCTTCAAAGCCTGACGACCTTCAAAGCCTGACGACCTTCAAAGCCTGACGACCTTCAAGGCCTGACGACCTCAAAGGTCTGACGACCTGACGACCTTCAAGGCCTGACGACCTTCAAGTCCTGACGACCTTCAAGGCCTGACGACCTTCGTGGCCTGACTACCTTCAAGGCCTGACGATCTTCAAGGCCTGAGGACCTTTAAAGCCTGACGACCTTCAAGGCCTGACGACCTTCAAGGCCTGACGACTTTCAAAGCCTGACGACTTTTAAGGCTTGATGATCTTCAAGGCCTGACGACCTTCAAGGCCTGACGACCTTCAAGGACTGACGACCTTCAAGGACTGACGACCTTCAAGGCCTGACGACCTTCAAGGCCTGACGACCTTCAAGGCCTGACGACCTTCAAGGCCTGACGACCTTCAAGGCCTGACGACCTTCAAAGCCTGACGACCTTCAAGACTTGACGACCTTCAAGGCCTGACAACCTTCAAGGCTTGACGATTTTCAAGGCCTGACGACCTTCAAGGCCTGACGACTTTTAAGGGCTGACGACTTTTAAGGCCTGACGACAGTCAAGGCCAGGCAACATTTAAGGCCTGACGATCTTCAAGGCCTGAGGACCTTTAAGGCCTGACGACCTTCAAGGCCTGACGACCTTCAATGCCTGACGACTTTTAAGCCCTGACGACTTTTAAGGCCTGATGACCTTCAAGGCTTGACGACCTTCAAGGCCTGACGACCTTCAAGGCCTAACGACCTTCAAGGACTGACGGCCTTCAAGGCCTGACGACCTTCATGGCCTGACGACCTTCAAGGCCTGACGACCTTCAAGTCCTGACGACCTTTAAGGCCTGACGACCTTCAAGTCCTGACGACCTTTAAGGCCTGACTACCTTCAAGTCCTGACGACCTTTAAGGCCTGACGACCTTTAAGGCCTGACGACCTTCAAGGCCTGACGACCTTCAAGGCCTGACGACCTTCAAGGCCTGACGAGCTTCAAGGCCTGAGGACCTTTAAGGCATGACGACCTTCAAGGCCTGACGACCTTCAAGGCCTGACGACCTTCAATGCCTGACGACTTTTAAGCCCTGACGACCTTCGAGGCTTGACGACCTTCAAAGCCTGACGACCTTCAAGGTCTGACGGCCTTCAAGGCCTGACGACCTTTAAAGAATAACGACCTCAAATAGCCTGACGACCTGACGGCCTGACCGACCTTGAGGTTTGAGATTCTGACGACCTTCAAAGTCCGATGACCTTCAAAACCTAACGATGTGACCCTACAATTTTTAGTGCCTGACCGAGCGACCTTCCTCAAAAATTTTTTTCAATAGCTCTCGAACTGACGACTTTCGATGGATCTAGTTTAGTTTTCGACTCGTCAGAAGGTTCTCGGCTCTACGACTTTTCAATGACCTTCTTATGGCTCTGCGACGGACACAAGGCTTTTATAAAGAGTCACTGGCTCGTTGATCTTCTTGTAGTTCCCGGTACGACAAGCTTTTACTGGCTTCGCTTCGAAGGCAGCCCAAAGGTTTTCTAGTTTGACGACCTTCTAACGGAAGTTCGGCTTGACAGCTTTTAAATAGTTCTCAGTTCTACAAATTTAAACAATGACGATGCCCCCAAGAATTTGAGGATCTTACAAAAGTTTCTGGCGTCACGACGTTACATGCTTTAGGTTGGTTTTCAACCATTAATTGGCTTCGTCTCGGCAATGTTCCTTGTCCTTTTCTATTTTTAACAAGTTTTAGATCCGAAACTGGTTGAGATTTTCAGATAATGAAGGAATAGAACTGTTCTAGATGATAGTAAAAACTGGACAAATCAGAATCAATTCAATTTAACAAAACTATCTTCAAATCTAGAGCAAGGCTACCAATCCGGCTATGGTATGTTCACCTCAAATATGGGTTTTTTCAAATCCGGGTTTTAAAATGTCCGTAAAAGATGACTTTAATATTATAAGTTAGGCCTGATAGCTTCAAATAACATCTGGCAATGCTTAATACGGTCTAAAGACTGTAAATACGGCACATAACCTTGAAAATGAATCCACAGGTGTCTTTGATGGATTATTTAGTTTGATTGTCATATTAGTGAGTTTGATTGTCATATTAGTCTGCCTGTGTTGCTTGAAAAATTCAACACTATATTTTTTACTGTAAAAGCACATAAAAAGAGCTAAAGATATCATTGCTCCTTCACCGATGTCCATTTTTTTTTAACTGAACCACCCTAATATTCCAAGAGCTATCAGATGTGGTTGATGTTGCGTTAGTTGACAGCTGAGTGGCACTGGAAATATACGTTGAGTGTTCTTAAATTTGACATATTGCTCAGCAGCACCACGCGCGGGCAAGAATGTTATTTTTAATTTTCGGAAGCAAACAAGTCGGATTTTTTTCACATTCCAAAAAATTCCACGCTTACTTTTTATAAAATAGCATTTTTTTTTTCAACAAAAAAAAGTTGGTAAATCAAAGACAAACGCTAGGTTTTTCATATTTCGTGGAAATATTTGAAACGAAGCGTGCGATGAATGTTGACTTAGTAAAAAAAAATTAGTTATGAGCAAAGAAAGGGATTTTTTTAAATTTCTATCCAACTTCAAAAAAGATGAAATGATTTTTTTTTTGTTTTGATGATTAATATGCCTTTTCAATCTTTTTAGTATTTGTTACTTGTAATAGAAATGCACAGTACAATCTTACTAAGATTTTTTTTAGATTATTGTGAAAATAATGGTGGCTCCAGAGAGTTCATGTGTTGTTTTCATTAAAGTTAAGTCAACTCCATTTTCTTAAGAACTTTCAGTAGAAAAGCGTTCACTTCAATGGAACTTTGAAACCAATAAGTGATTGTCATTTCACATCAATCTCAATTATCGCTCGCTTTCTCCATGTTTTCACGAAGGTAAGATATTTTGAGTGCCTTAAAAAAATGTCTAATAAATTTATTATCTATCTATTAGAAACTTTGAGAGATCCCTGGAAACTTTATGATCACATGGTGTGGTGCTCTCAACTTGAAGCTGCCGTTAGTGGTAAACTAGCCGATTGGCACCAGAAAAATATGTAGGTTCCGGCACAAGACGACGAAAAAATAACCTCATATTTCACGGCATCGGTAGGATAAAGTTCTAAAAAATTTTGGACTTCCCTTCCCATAAGGTTCACAACTTTGTGAATGGTTTCCCTCTGATGTCTGTGGTACGCGCGCCTTCATACATACTCACACATAGGCCCAGCTGCTGGCAAACTTTTTGAGTAGCAGCAGCAAAAAAAAGCACATGGACCCAACTGACAGCATTGAAATTTAATTAAAATTAAACTCACTCCGGGTCCGAGCCTTGTGTTGTTGCTGCCGGATGATGTGTCTTCCTTGGTTTGAACCAAGCGGCGAGGGCGTGTGTTCTGTGAATTGAGAAAGTTGCCAAGTTCGACTCTCTAGCCGTGAGGGAGGTGGAAAAAAGTAGGTGCCCTGGCTGTGCGAGTTAGAAGGATGTGGTAGGCGCACACCCTGGGAGGTAAGTTTTCCTTCGAATCGGTTTTCTTGTGGGAAAACCGGTGCCTGTTCTCAGTGGTTTTCAATTAAATTTCGCTCCTCAATGAAGCGTGAAATGAGAATTGATGCCACCGAGAGGCTGTTAAAAGTACATTTTTAAATTAGGTCCTTTTTAAAGTGTTTATAAAGTTTTATCTAGGGAAAATATTTTTGCCCACACTTAATCTATTTGGTACCAGTATGACCATGGCCGTAGGAACGGGGGGGGTTTTGGGGGTTAAACCCCCCCCCATGAGAGTCCAAAAAAGCAAGCGAGGTATTCTACTCAACACTCAAAATTTTAAATTAATAATCAAATTATGATAATAGAGTAAAGTTATTCTAGAGTAACAATCAGATTAAAAACTAATGCCAAATCCTTAAAAACCAATCCCAAGTGCCGAATTCTGATGCAGTTATTCAAAACTTTCTCACGTGTTTATAGAAATTTATTTAAACTTTGAATTGAACCCATTTTGGACGTTCTGGTTCTGTTTTCCATAAACAAAATTGTAATTCTTTTTTCGTTTTCTGATTCTGTATGCAGTTTAAGATTCTTGATTTTCGGTTCGAATAATTATAAGAAGTTAGAAATGAAAAGCTGCTTTGAAATTCTGGTTCAAGTTTGGTTTTGCATTTCATATCGAATTTGAATCATGTTTTTCTAAAATCATATCCATTTTCAATATTTTGATCATAGTTTTCCGAAAAAAAGAAGAATTTTGTTTTATATTCAAATTCGAAGTTCTTAAACTTAGTTCTTGTTCTTACACAAAATTTATGCATTTAAAACATCTAAATGGCGTTTTCTTTGTACATTCCAGAAATCGTATAGAAAATCAAAGTTCAATTTTTGAATTCAGGTTCAGAATTCAGATTCAATATTCAGAAACGCTCTATTTTGTTAAAGAGTTTTTTAATCAACATAAAATTGTTGAGGAATTCAAGAGAACATATACCAAAAAATTTGTTTTTCAATTTCATTTCCTGTTTTCAAATTTTTAATCATAATTTATTTGTACACAGTTTGAGTTAATTTTCTAAGTTTTGTATTATGGAAAATATCTCAGATATAATTTTAAAAATCATCAATAGGATTTTCTTTATGGGATTGATTTTTTATGAAAAAAAATTACTGATAAAGAAACTGAACCTGATCTCAACCTAAAAAATCTGCACGAAATTCTATATCTTCTCGGAGTATTGTTTAACCCTCCAAAGCCGTTCGGGTCAATATGATCCGAAGCGCAGATTAAAACAATCTTAATCGTCATTTCAATATACTGAAGAACTGAGATTTTTTAGAGGCCAAGAATGTTCTATGAAAATGATGATTAAACTAACGAAAAAAAAACTAAAATTTGAGTTTAGGAAATCGGGTCATTGAGAAATGAGATACAGCGAAGCAAAGACAAAATTGGATGTCTTTGTTTTAAGTACGATTTTTTTTTCTACCGAAAAATCCGGGATGGGGGTCGAAAAGTACATTGGACCCTCACATATTAATACATCGCTGAATCTTGGACAATACAAAAAATCAAAGAAGCACTTAAATACTGGAAAGCTGTCAGAAATTGTAAGCAATTTAAAAATAAAATTGTTTGTTGGAACTTTCATCATTCGGATCATTCGGCAAAATCGGTCAACATTTGCGTCCACGGGAATAATTGATTGAATATTGATATTGCAGTTTCTTTAAAGCCTAATTTCAAACTAAAATCATGAATTTAGTTCAAGTTTGCATCAATCCAATTTGATGCAAAAAAAAGTTATTTATTTACATCAAAGGTTAGAATCTTGGAATTTGCGAAAAAATTAGGAAGCTTGGGCTTTATAAAGTATAGAATAAGTTTTTTGTATTAAGTAATTGAAGGCTACCCTTAAAAGAACTTATTTTATGCTCAAATCAAATAAGGCCATTGGAGCCAAAGGGGTATAAGTGCACAAAAGCTTATTTCGAGAAAACAAGCTTTTAAATTGATGTGTTTGACCATTTTCCATATATTTTTCGAGAATCTGTATTTTTCTTTCTAATGTAAAAGTATGTAAAAAAAATCAAAAATTCCAAAAAAATCATTAAATGTAGCTTGTAGTGTGAAGAATCGTTTCGCATCATTAACTCAAAATCGACCATTTTGTTACTTATATGCCTTTGGCTCTGAGAGCCTCATATAAGTCTGATCTACCAGACTTTTTTAAAGGATTTTAACTATTGCTGAATGAAAATTCCATATTAAAATGTACTTAAAATGAATAATCAAAAGTTACAAACATTATTATTGAGTTTAATTAGTGACACTTTATCATCTTTGTGGTTTTAGTGTCATAGTTACAAACATATTTTTTTTTAATTTTTTTATTCGTGCATTATTTGGCAAAAATCATAGGTAAAAATAATTTTCCAAAACCCCCCCCCATGAGTCGGTTCTTCCTACGGCCCTGAGTATGACCTTTCATTTTTCTTATGCTAAGGTATGCTCTTGTTCCGAAAATATCCAAATTCTTTCAAGGCAAAGTAGTTTAAACGCCACTGCCTATCACATCCCTAGAAAACGACAACACCCGGCTGCAAAAAGAAACTCTTATTACAACTGGAAGAGAAGCAGAAGAACTAGAAAAAACATCCCATGCCCAGTCCAGTGCCCAAACGGACGGACCCAAAGAACCACATCAGTATAATCAATTTATGTTTTTAAGTTCGAAAACAATTTTCAACATGGCAAAACTTCTACAACCTTCCGAATTGGTCCCTGAAAGTTGCTAGAATAGATGCTTTCTTCCTCGCTGGCTTGCATCTGTTGGCCACTGAGTTTGGTTCAGAAGCCCAGAGAAATTTACTTGTTTGAAAACTTTTGAAAACACACACGCTTAAATATGTTATGGGTGCTCCGTTTAAGTCATGCCGGCTGTTAAATCTTGTTAAACAAGGAAAAATTAGAGTAGAACTCGATAAGACTGATAAAAATGACAAAAATGACAAAAATGACAAAAATGACAAAAATGACAAAAATGACAAAAATGACAAAAATGACAAAAATGACAAAAATGACAAAAATGACAAAAATGACAAAAATGACAAAAATGACAAAAATGACAAAAATGACAAAAATGACAAAAATGACAAAAATGACAAAAATGACAAAAATGACAAAAATGACAAAAATGACAAAAATGACAAAAATGACAAAAATGACAAAAATGACAAAAATGACAAAAATGACAAAAATGACAAAAATGACAAAAATGACAAAAATGACAAAAATGACAAAAATGACAAAAATGACAAAAATGACAAAAATGACAAAAATGACAAAAATGACAAAAATGACAAAAATGACAAAAATGACAAAAATGACAAAAATGACAAAAATGACAAAAATGACAAAAATGTCAAAAATGACAAAAATGACAAAAATGACACAAATGACAAAAATGACAAAAAATGACAAAAATGACAAAAATGACAAAAATGACAAAAATGACAAAAATGACAAAAATGACAAAAATGACAAAAATGACAAAAATGACAAAAATGACAAAAATGACAAAAATGACATAAATTACAAAAATGACAAAAATGACAAAAATGACAAAAATGACAAAAATGACAAGAATGACAAAAATGACAAAAATGACAGAAATGACAAATATGACAAAAATGACAAAAATGACAAAAATGACAAAAATGACAAAAATGACAAAAATGACAAAAATGACAAAAATGACAAAAATGACAAAAATGACAAAAATTACAAAAAAGACAAAAATTACAAAAATGGTTAAAAGGAGGGATATGCTTTCATATAAACATTGACAACTTTTAAAATGGCTTCAAAGAGTGATATTATTTAAGTCAGATAACCTTCGTTTTTTCATCCAATTTTCTTAAATTTAACGATTTTTTCAATTTCTTAAGTTTACTCTTTATAAATTCACTTACTTCATACCTCGCTGCAAATATTTATTTTTATTGTTTAAAAAATCTTCTCGTGTTGGTTTGTTATAGTTCAAGGAACTTGAAAAAAAATCCTTAAATAAACACTCCCCAGACTCATTGCGGTGGCGTTTGGCGAAAGCCATTCCAATAAAGATGCCAGATTCCGGGTGTCAGTTCTGCCATTGTTCGCACTAGACACCTGTCGACTTTCCCGAAAACGTTCTCTAATTGTTCACCCTGGAAAATGCTCTCGCCATGGTACTTCCACATTGCATTGGCCGTCGTGTCGTCATAGCACTCCCACTCTCGGAGGAAGTTTCCAAACACCCTCCAGACAGTTGTTGTAAATGTGAAAGAACGTACCGTAGGATGTTCCCGGTTAGGGCCTTCCGAATCTTGAAGGGGCAATCCTTGAAACACGAAAGAGAATTTTCCATTTAGAACTAAACCACTCAATATCTTGAATGGACCAAATCGATTACTGAATTTAAAAAATTAATTAAATTTAAATTTAAATGCAGGTAATTTAGACGAATAAACCAAGTTAACATGATCTGATCAGTGTGGCGTAATTCATCAACAACCTTTGTCAAATACTTTAGTGCCGTTGCATTCATGGTGTTTCCATTGCCATTTCCATTGTATGGTTTGGTTCTGTTCTGTTATGTTCTGTCCATGGCACTGGAAAACGTCACTCCCGAAAAGAGCAATAACTCATTTCTGCAATACCTTTCTATCCGGTTTTTGTGCTGTCTCCCAAAGTTTGTGCTTAGTTTCGTTCCGGGGTTGTTGTCACTGTTCCTTGCTGTTGATCTCACTTATCTAGAGGGAAGGTATCCATAATAGGACCAACTCCAAAAAAATAAAAAAACACAGTTGAATGAAAATCTATGTTTTTCCAAATTTTGTTCGAAATAATCCTAAGAAATTTAGTACAATATTGATAACTTAACCATTTGTGTAACGACTTAAGGACCATCCGAAAAGTGGTAGCATAACAAAGAATTGTAAAAAAGAAAAATGCTGATGTATTAACTTAATACAAAGCAACGGACAGTGAAATTCCTTAAATCATGACCGTTGCACAATCATGAGCAATGTGGATATACTCTGAGGAACAACTTAAGGGTGTCCACGATGAAATTTCCACACTATAAAATTACTCTAACTTTTTAATCGTTGGGTAGAATTTAATGAAAATTTGGGTGGATTTAGTTCATAGTGCATTGTTTACATCCTTCAAGTTTTAAAGTCCTGTGATCAAAACTCGAAGAAATGGAGTCAAAAGAACAGCTCGTGCATGATAAAATCTTCATCATCTTCATCACGAGAACAAGAATTCCACGGTGTCACAAGTGATTTTACGGTTCGAGAAACGATTGACCACCGATCGGAAGCCCAGAAGTGAAGGTAAAAATATTCCGTACCACACCAAAAATCACAACCGCGTAGTTGGGGCCTTCAACTAAAACCCGAACGCCTCCGTTCGGGATGTGGCTAAGAAGCTGCACCTTAGCCGAAGTTTTGTCCAGAAAGCCTAAACTAAGGCTGGGCCTCTCCTGAAGGCCCACAACGTCCCAACAATCTTCAGGCCGGATTTGGCCTCATGCCACTTCTCCAAGGACGTGCTGAAGTGGTATGCGGACAATAAGGTCAATTTCATGCCGGAAATGTTGAATGAAATGAATTTTGAGAATCAATTTTGTGTGTGGCAATTTCATCGTGGACACCCTTTATCCATTACAATTCACGTTACTTTTGTACGAATAATCATAAGCAGAAGATTGAAATGTTAGGGAGTACTAAACTACAATCAAAAGGTACCTTTTTAAAATGTTTACTTTTGACAAACAATCTCAAACAAACCGATCTCAAAAGATACTTTACAACATCCATGTTTTTTCTCTAAATGTCGAGATATTTATTGATGCTCTAGTCCTGAAGAAACTCAGGGTGAGCGCGAAGCGAACTGCGAAGCGAAATGTTCATCCAGCGGATGAATTTTGCAAGGTCGTTTTTGAAGGTGCACGCGAATTGCAAAGCGGTTCTAAACTGAAAAAATCCTTCGGTGTTTTGCAAAAATTAATCACACGTGAAAAAATCTTTGCAAACTAATTTGCAGAATCAAAATTGTGAGCGGGAGATCCGTATCGTGCAAAAAACAATCCGCGTGAATTCCAAAAAAACCGCGCTAATTCCGGAAAAACGCGTAAAAAAGACTTTGCTAGTTCCAGGACCGTTTAAACAAAACTGCAGGGGATATTAGGAGTAATCTCAAGGAAATGAATACACGGTGCTAGGACCTTGTAAGGAGGTCAGAAAGTAGATAATTGTCGCCATTTGGAAACCAAAGATGGAGGCTTCCGCCTAACTTCAAAATGCTTTGAATGACTGAAAACACTCACAATATGGGTAGATAATTAGTAGAAGTCGAATCTCGCTGTCTGACGCAATTGTACGCCATTTTGAAATCCAATATGGCGGCTACCGCTCAACTATAAATTTGGCAAAAGACTGGAAATCGCATGAAAAAATATGGCAAAAAAACGATAATATTATGAAAAAAGAGCAAAACATGAGAAAAATATGAGAAAAACATTGCTAAAATTTGATAAATTTTAAAATAGAATGACGAAACTATGACCAAAATATTAAATAAAAAAAAATAAATGAAAATATGACAGTTGGCAGAAATTTGACAATAGAATGTAAAAATGATAAAACTATCATAAAACTTACAATAATGACAAAATTCGAAAAAAAAACTTTGGAAAAAATTTGACAACATTATGGACAATATGACAAATGTGATAAAAATAAAGCAACTATAATAACTAATGAAAAATGACGAATATGACAAAATTTTGCAATTAAATGACAGAAATCTCATAATACATTGACAAAAATATTAAGAATGCGGTAAAAATTTGACAATTTTAATAATTAATTTAAAAACAAAGACAAATATGACTAAATTTGGCAATAAAATGACAGAAATCTTACAATACAATACGATCAAAATATGACAAAATAATGAAAATTGACAAAGCTTTGTTTTAGGTCTAACAGATTTTTGTCATTTTATTGTCAATTTTTGTCATATTTTGTCATTTGTTTTTCATTTGTCGTATTTTTGTCCAAGTTCTATCAGTTTTTTTTTATTCGATTGTCAATATTTTTAAGTAGTTTCGTCTCTTTATTTTGTCCCGATTATAATCGTTTAAACATCTTCATGTCATTCACGACCTATATCAACGATGCAGTTGGCGGAAAATTACAGAAAAACTTTTCCGGCACAAATGTGTTTGATGTTTACTCTTGGATTCGAGCTCACAGACATCGGCGCAGCTGGTAACTTACTTGCCAACTGGGATACATGTATTGAAAGCTCATAATTGTCTTAATTTTGTCATATTTTGTAACTATTTCGTTAATTTTTATCACATTTCTCATATTTTTGTAACAAATTTTTATTATCGTTTTTGGGCTTTTGTCATTTTTTGTTGAATTTCGTTATCTGTCACCATCGTGTCATATTTTGACAATTTTGTTTTTTAGATTTTTTTATGCTTTTATCCAACTCTTCATAATTTTGCCAGATTTTTGTCATAGTTTGGACAGAACTTTGTCATATTCTAGCACATTTGACATATTTTTGTAATTTTATTTTCAAAATTTTGCCATATTTAGACCGTCTATGACATATTTTTTCTTAGTTTTATCATATGTTCGTCAGATTTTTGTGATTTTACTTTAAATTTTGTTATTGTGTTATTTTTGTAGTTTTTTGTCAATCATTTGTTAAAATTTTGGTTTTGTCAGGTTTTTCCCATTTCATTGTCATATTTTATAACATTTGTCATAGATTTATGATTTTATTGAATTTTTTTTCATATTTTGCCATAGTTTCGTAATATTTGTCATATTTTTGGCATAAGTTCTACCACGTTTTTCGAATTTCATTCAAAGTTCTGTCGTTTGTCACTTTTTAGTATGCCATATTATTATTGGAGCTTGATTTGTTTTGTTTGATTGTCAAATTTAAGTCATAGTTTTTTCTCATATTTTTTGGCCACAGTGTTGTTATATTTTTGTCATTATTTTGTCTTATTTTTATAGCATTGGTTAATTTTTGAATACAATCTTCAGTGCTTTTTTCAGATTGTTTACATTTTTTGTAAAATTTTTGTCAGACAATTTTTTTTTTCAAGACGGCGTTGAGCAAAAAAACATAACTTCAACGGTTGAGCCCTTTCACTCAAAAAGCCAATACACATATAAGGGGGTTTTATGTGCAGTTTTTTTTTCAAAGTTTAGTGGAAGCCACCATATTGGATTTCAAGAACACCAGATAGCATGTCGAAAACTGTGTTCCCCGAATGTTTATTTACCCTTGGCGTATTACCAGGTAGGAAAGCAACCATTTCATTATCCATGAAGGAAACATGTAATGCTCAAGCTAAATAATTGCTGTGCTGTGGTGAATTTCTCAAACCCTGGGATCTAAAAAGTTTAGTCTTCGTTCAAAACTCATCTATGATTTTTTGCAGAATTTTTACGTAACGTTTACACGAGTAAATTGAAACTTTTAGTTTTGTATGGGAAAATTGAATATTTTGTACTGAAAAATCAACATCGTTTTGGTTCCTTTTGTGGACACGTAACTTCGTATTATTTTAGACAAAAAAATAATTAGGTGTTTATCAGGGATATTTCTTTTGGCATTGATAAACAATAAATTCAATAGACATCACTACTGGTTCCTGGCGAGGTATTGCATAACTACTTTCCATGCAATACTTCGCAAGGCACCAGGCAGCAGTGGTGTCAATTGAATTGATTGTTTTTCAATGCCAAAAGACATATCCCTGCTAAACAGCTAATAAATGTTTTGCTTGATAAGATACTAAATTAGTAACGGTTTTCGACAAAGTTGTTCAGAGGAAAATTCCCTTTCAACAATTTATAAATTGGAACAAAAACCGTGAGCAGGCTCGGTTCCACAAAAGAAGCGAAAACGATGTTGATTTTTCAGTACAAAATATTCAATTTTCCCATGCATATCTAAAAGTTCAAATTTACTTATGTAAACATTTCTTAAAAATTGTGCCAAAAAATCATTGATGAGTTTTGAACCAAGACGAAGTTTTTTAAACCCCAGGGTTTGCGAAATTTGAAAATTACCCCAAATCGACTCCGTTCAATGCTGTGGTGTACTTTGTTGAAAGCCTTGGCGAGGTCGATATATAGGTATATTGAATTCACTTGGATGTTTTTTAGTTGTTGCGATGTACATTTCATTGAAACAGCATATCAGGGTTTCAGCGTCGATATTTTCTTTACCAATCGGTGAGTATAGGTTAAGCTGCAGAATATTGTAGTTGATATTTTTTTCAAAAAGCGCTTAAATTTTCCACAGATGAAAACATTATATCGAGATGTGTACATACGAAATACAAGTCCGAAAAAGCTGGTGAAATTTTAGGGTAGAGGGCATGTTGATGAAAATCTCCCATGAATCGTAACGCCTTTGCTGTAAAGTATGTGTATTTGAAAATACCCTCTTAATCACCGGGCTATCTATACATGGGATTTCTGTTTCTTAGTTGCTCATGTATAGGTAGCTGGTGTAAGCCGAAGCGTTAGAACTCATGGAAGCTTTTCATCAACATGCTCTCTCACAACCTTAAATTTTCAACACCTATGCTTCCTTCTTTTGGCGCACTAATGGCTGTCTATCCACCTTTCTTTTATATACTGTATAAATTTTTTTTAAATATTTCTTTCTAGAGTTTCGTCTTGCCGAAAATGCCATAAAATTTAAATCATATTTTTGAAATTGTAGAATTTTTTTTATTTCAATGGCAATTTATTCGAAAACCACTATACGTTAACACTTATGTTTTTAAAATACCAGAAACTTTCATTTTTCTTCAAAACAACCTTTAAACATTCTATAAAATTCTCCAATTCTTAAATTCGAACGGGGATAAAGAACCAAAATAATACTTCTGTTACTTATTTCACAATCCCCAAATAAATAGCTTTCAAGGAAAAAGTTTATTCTTGATTGAAAGTCTTCAGTTCAGAACAGGATAGCGCACACCGATTTTCCGTACAGCAGTTGATTATACAATTTACCAGCTCGTGGTTTGACAGAAGCAGCTTGATTTTGTCTTGGTTTTGGTTTCTTCTGCTTTGGATATGTCTCTATACCCAATCTTACCTTGGCACGATGAATGGTGATAAGAAGAGATCCCACTTTTTGACCACATTCCGAACTGAGACAGTCTTCTTACTGGTGCAAGCACGCATGACTTTCTGGTTCAAAGTTTTGTCCACCTGACTCGGTTTTTGACCAGATTATATTTTTTTCCACGAAGCTTTATTCTTCAACCTCTTACTTCCGAATCACATTTACAACCACTCCATTGTTTACTGCTTTCATTTTCGCTATCGGACAATGCGAAATGTTGTGGAAGAACAAAATATGTGCACGATATTTTTTCGATTTTCCGGGGAAATGCTTCTTGTTTTTAAGAAAATTATGAAAACGGGAGCTCACAATACACGGAGTTTTGAGTTGAACTGTAAACAACAACACACAACGGATATCAGCTGCTTGAATGTCATCCGGAATGAGCAAAGATGTACCAAAATCGTGCTCAGACATAATTGGACACCCAATGAGGATAACGATTACGGCAGTTTATCATAAGAATTGAGTACACTAAGGTTTTTACGCGGTTTCTACACGTTTTTTCACACGGCTTTTTTTACTCGGATTTCGGGAATTAACACGTTTTTTGACCGAGAATAGTCCTTTTGAACGGAAAACACTTATACATTTTTGAAGTTAGGAAAATCTTAGCTCTAAGAATGACCAAGAACGTGAAACATGAGACCTGAGACCTGAGATTTGAGACCTGAGACCTGAGACCTGAGACCTGAGACCTGAGACCATGTCGAAAGTCTCAGCTCTCAGGTCTCAGGTCTCAAGTAATAAGTGTCAAGTAACAGGTCTTATTGTTTCAAGTTTCAGACCTGCAGAATTTGAATGGTCTTTTTTACACGGTTTTCCGCCATTAGCACGTTTTTTTACATGATTTTCGTGAATTTACACGTTTTTTTTGCACGGTTTTTCACGCGGTATGTGTATCAGAGTAAAAAAAAATTATGTATATAAATAACATAAATAACAGTCCATAAATTTAACAACCTGCATCTTTTCGGAAGTTTTTCGGTCGATGATCTATTTTAGGAAGACTATCAAAAAGAATTAAATTAGCTCCGAATCAGAAACAACAAAGCATCTTGGCTGCCTATATATAATGAAAAATATCAAGCTAATAAGACCAGGTACGCGAATTTTAGTAAGAGATTTTATGGAAGCTTAAGCTGAAAGTAACAGCATGGCAAAAACCTTTAAAATATGGCTTTTATGTAGCTGACTATTTTCTTAATTTTACAATGAAGATTTAAATCGGCCTTATATGAAATTTAAAAATAAAGAAACAGTTTGATGAAATTTACCGATTAAACTAAACTAAGCTTGTAAAAGTTGTGAAAATTGTTATTTTTGGCATAGCTTTATCTAGTCTAACTTACGTTAGTTCAATGAAAGCTTTTCTTTTTTTTTATTTTTTTTTTATGTGAAACTAACGATTATAAGGGGAACAATTTCAAAGCAGAAGAAGACATATGGGACAGCAGCATTTTTTCGGATATATTTCATATGGAACAGACATGCCGTGGTATTGTTTTCGTATATATTGGGAACACAGTTATGAAACTTTTCATTCTCCATTGAAGAACTAACTCAATAAGATCGATTTTTGAGATAAACCGAAAAATTATGAAATTGCATATGTGACAGTCTTGCAAATAGCGCTAGTATAACATATACATTTTGTAGAATTTGCTAGCTCAATTGGAATTGGACCTCAAAACTCTATCTGAGTTTCCATTTTTTTACCCTCAACAATCGAAATTCTAATTTTGACACCTAATTACTTAAAAATGCATAAAACTTTCTGGGACTATAAAAAACCGGTTCGGTTCCCAGAAAGGCAATTTTTTTGGAAAAAAATTATTTTTCAAGATAACACCAGATCGCACCGTTTTATGCATTCAAAAGTTATTCGGCATCAAAATTCGAATTTCAAGTTTCCGAATTCCTTACGAGACTCCCCCCTTACGTGATTTGTTGGGGTAAAAAACCGAAAATTGGAGTGCTTTGAGGCACCCCTAAATGAAGTCCGATCTAGCTGAAACTCTGAACAGAACAGTTTTTTGGGCCAATTTTCAAAATATACTTGACCGGATTTCGATATTACACATGACCTTTTTTGCGGCCCCATTATGCCTTATATACGTACTTTGTACAATGTACATACGTATAATAAACATTGTACATAAATGTATAGAAACAAAAAATTAAACCAAAATCATCATAAATTATTACTCGATGACTGGTAGCTTAATTCTAGTTGCACTTGCTTTTAAGGAAAACAATCACCAAAGATCAAACCCCGGACAACACGTGTTTCCGGAGACTTGCCCGGGAAAACTTTGTGGCCATCAGCCGAGGAACATGGAAGAAAATAAAGACCGGAAGTTGAACTTAAGTGCTTCTGTGTGTGTGAGTATGATCCAAACAAAAGGTAAAGTTTCCCGGCTAGCCCGGGCAAGTTCCTTTAGAGATTTTGGGATAAATCTCCATTCGGAGCGTTGTTAAGCTGTTGAAGGGTTTTTTTTCCTGGGGCAGGGAGAACTGAGGTCTAGGGTCGGCTGCCACAAGCTGTGTTTAGTTTGGCCTCCCACCTTTTCTCGTCGTGATAAACTTGTGGATGAAATGCAGCTGCCGGAAAGTTTCGTTCCGTTTCGTTTCGTTTTGGGTATGTGGGTTGGTTTAGTTTTTCGGTGCGGAAGTGTGGGTGGAAAAAGTTGAGTTGAGAGATTACATCGCATCCAGAACGCGATTAAAACCACACACAAAAGGCTGAGAAACTGCTTCTAGAAGCTGCTGCTCGTTTGTTAGAAGTTGGAAAGTTGAAAGAACAACTTTCTACCCCATTTGTATAAATCTCTCAAAAGTAGAGCACAGAGCAGCACATTCGGAAGGTGGTTTTTGCAGCACAAAATCCCAGGACAGTTTGCCAGATCTCACTTGGGATAAGGATCCATTAGAAAATCTGGTGCAACGACCAACAAACCGGTTACCGCAAAGTTGAGGGGGAAGCAAGAGAGATATTTAGCGTTGTTAGAGCACTTACTTAGCGCTAAAAGGGATTTGCCTTCTGGAGCTCCAGAAGGAAGCAGCACTGCTTTTGAGGGCTTGTGATATAGATCAGTTGGCAAGTCAGTTGCTTCCTGAATCGATGTCCGTGAGTTTGAGCCCAAGATTAAACATCGATCACAGTTGGATGAGTTTTTCAAAAACTGTCCGCCATCTGCATCGTTGATATAAATCGCGAATGACATAAAGATGTAAAACAACTTTAATCGAAAAAAACAAAGCAGCACTGCTCAAGTACTACCTCTACTTTTGGTGAACATTGTTTTCCACGTTTTTTCTCGTTTAAATATATTATGCATTGGGACTTTGAAACATTGAATGTTAAAATTTATGTTAAGGTACACCGGGATAAGTGTGGACGGTTTTTCGTATAGCTCAACCAGTGCTGCAAAATTTCAGTGTCAGCTTTCAATATTCAATTGAATTTATTGCAGTGTATCGGTCAGTTCAATTCCAACTGGATTCATACGAGAATGAACAGAAAGCTCAATTCCGAAAGCACTCTGCACACTCATTCACCAATCGGAGACATCGATTGTTAGTATACATTCAGGCTCTTTGCAGGTTCATGAGATTAGCATATCTTCATTTTCAGTTTCAGGCAAACAATGCTGATAGTGATGAAAGCTTCATTTCAATATCATTAAGTTCAGTGTTCGGCACAAAAACGCTAATCCGCTAATCGCTAGTTAGTCCGATAACTTTTTGTTAGCGGTTTAATTTTGCCGCTAAATTTTGATTGAGCTAGCGAATTAAAAAGTTCCGCTAGTTTTTGGTTCCGCTAAATGAAGAACGCTAACTTCCATTTACTTGTTTCAAATTCACAAATTATTACTGATAGAAGTAGAGTTTTTGTCATTTGACAAGTAAAGGAGACATCGGGCATCATTCTTACACCAATATGCGCTCCAAGTGAAAATGGTCACTTCGAATAATCTCAGGGCAGAAGTGCCTCATACAGATTACCTTTTTTTTCTCTTTAAGTACTTCTTTTCTCAGCATTCTCAGACAAACAATTCAATAAATATTGTTAAACACTATTAAACTATTTCAAACATCATTCATATAATTCAAAGCTAGAAGGTCAATTTTTAGATACTGTTTTTTGCTTGCAAAAGTACAGTAAACGGACTACTTGATCAATATTTTACATGACTTTAGCATGGTCGTCCACATGCGGTGATTTGTTGAAATGTGCTTTTTAGGTTGATCGAAAAGCTTTTCCAAATTTCTAAGTTTATTTTAGATCTCACATTACTATCTCACACGGCAAGTCTCGAACAATAAATGCTGAAAAAATCCGCTTTTTTCAACTTGTTTTAAGTGGATGAGATATTTACTTTTCACAAAGCAGTTTTTACAAGTATTTCAAATTAGGTAAAGTAATAATAAGATAGTATCACCATAGAATCAATTTGCATTTTTATTTCATTTAGTTTTTAGATACACGTTTGGCAATGCTCCTATCATGAGAATTTTGCATTACTATTTTGAAAGTTAAAAAAAAGTGAAACCTGGTTAAAGATTTTTCAACAGACTGGGCACAATAAACAATCTGCACTATGTTTGTAAAGTATTTGAGCAAATGAATTGAGATGCTACCATAATCCATGCTGTTGCCATCCTGTTTACGTTATTGTTTATCAACAGTTAGCGATTAGCGATTTGCGCTTTCAGCTTGAAGCGATAACTTTTTCCGCTCATTTAGCGGTTTTAATAAGCGATCGCTAAATTTGAATGAGGTAGCGATTTAATTAGCGTCGCTAATTTTTCAATTAGCGATGCCGGACACTGATTAAGTTTAGTCGAATGGTGACAAAGCTTGGGTGAATCGACTCGCTAGGCTTGCGGAAGAAACTATGTTTACGACAATCAACGATGAAATTAATTATGAAAAAATCTTTCAAAATTGCGTTTTGATTTGAGTAGTCGGTCACTTGCATGCGATGTCACTTTTTTATATTGAAATTTGTTGAACTTCTCAACATTTAGTTTTTAAATTTTTATCCTGAAATTTATCAAAACCAATTACGATTGCAGGTTTATATTATGGAATACTTATGAATTTGCTAGTAAAATAATCCGAATGCAATAAAATTGATTAATTCATGATATCACAAAGATGATCTGAGAAAAACTAAAAGAAGGTTGGTAACAATCACTCCGTGCAAATAATTCGTCATAAAAATAGACAATATATTTTGTCATTCAAGTCATTGTCGCTAAAATACTACCCTTGAGAAAGTTTTAGAAAATTCTAATTGAGTAAGAAATTTCTAACCTACGAAGCCACCCGTCCCTCATCTGAAAAATCGTTTATTCATAGCGGTTTACAAATCGTGTTTCCATTTCAAATTCAAATTGCAAAAATGGCAAAAACAAATGTCTACCGAAATTATCAGCATCTTTTGCTGACACTGATTGAATGCTAAAGCTGTATTCACTGATCGAATACAAAGAGTGAAAATCGCTATCGTAGCAGCCGAGCGAAACAAGTTTATCCTGGTTCACGAATGAGCTTTCAACTGACTGACAGCTATATCGACAAAACTTGACAAAAGGATGAGATTGACTGAGCTGATCAGAAGCTTTTGAATTTGTTGACGTCTCGGCCCCATTCATGTCAGCTTGAGCTTTCTACACTGATAGAAATTCAAAGTCATTCTCATTTTGTACTTTCAGAAAATTGCAGCACTGAGCTCAACTTTAAAAAAATCCATTATAAAATCAGCAGTGGATCGATTTTGATAAAACTGCGTTCAATGTGATGCAGAACATGTTGTTTACAAACGCTGAAGAGAGGAGCAAAGCGAGAAAAATTATCAAGTAAATTGTTATGGAATGCTGGTGTCTTCACTTACCTCGCCTTATGGGGTAAGTGTGAACGGTAGATTTTCTCTTTGATTTTTCAAGCAATTTTCATCAAATTTGTGTTTTCAAGTTTAAATACGTTACTTTGTTGCTTGAACCTTAAAATTTTTCAAAAAGCTTGTGGTACTATTAATAAGGCGTCCTTCAATGATTATTGAGCGTAATTAATGTTGCAAGACATGAGATCCGATTTTATCGAAAAAATGTACTTTTTCCTAAACAAACAAGTATTTTACCCAATTTTTTTTTATCTGAATGCTATTCATAGCTAAATTGTATAAGATGAAGGCCATCCACATTTTCACCAGGTAGGGTTTGAAGACGAAATTTTAGTTTTTTTTTTGTAAATAAACTCTTTTTTCTTCATTTTTAACCGCCGTTTCTTTTTCTAACTGGTTATTTCGAATGTAAAGATTGATTCATTGTAGAGTTTTTCGTCAAGAGCCACCTAGTCTACGAGAAATTTGCAGTCGAAAAACATGCACATCAACTTGAGATCGTAGTTAAAAATTTAAAAAATTATCAAAATGTCGCTGTAAACATTCGTTATTGTCGGAATTATATCTTTTGTACAGGATGTACAAGAATTGGAATTGTAATTGGAAAGATTACAACTAAATTCAACATTCTGCATTAAAAGTTTGAAAAAACTGTGCACAGTTCGAGTTGTTTTAAAGTTCGAGTTATGTTAATAGCGATCGTTCACACTTACCCCAGTGAACAGTGAACATTAATCGATTGATTCCATATTTCAGATTATACAAATATAACAAATCTTACTGAGAAACTTCTTGCCAATCTATAAACAAAATATTGGCTAGCGTGTTTGAATGTAGAATGGTCGTAGGATGGTCTTTATTACAGATTTTAATACCATTTCAAATGAAAAAATGTTTTTTAAACTAGATTAATCCTTTAATGATTACTTAGTGTTTTAAAAAATACTTAATAACAAACGAATCATCTCAAAACAGCGCGTATATTTGAATCATATTAGGGTGACAATGGATGTATGGGAAAAATTTCATGTTCGAATTTTGAAAACAAACCATATACACTTTGTAGATTGGCCCAAAAAAACTGGCCTGTGCCAAATTTCAGCTCTACGGACTTGATTTGGGGTACCTTAACCAAAGGGGGAACCAATGGAAATCGGAAAAAATCGAAATTTTAATTTTGAAGAAAATGACTTAAAAATTCATGATATATTAAAATCTGAAGTTATCTCATAAAATATTTTTATTCAAAAATTCTCTCTTTTTTTTATTCGAAAATCACTATCATCAGATTTTGGTAAAAAAAATCACCTTTTTGGACGTTTTGGTGAAAACTGACCGTTTTTCGGATAATCAACTGAGTCTCAGAAAGTAGATTTTTGCCCAAGTTTTTTTTAAAATAACACCAGATCTTGACGATTCATGCATTTGTTAGTTATTTGGCATCAAAACTTGAAATTCGATTTTCCGAATTTCCTTTGGTCCCCCCTTGCGTGATTTTTAAATTCTATAATCATTTTTTGAAAAAAAAAAAACATGTTTTTCTAAATAACATCAGATTTCGACTTTTTGATTTTCTTTAGTTCCTTCTTTGGTAATTTTTGTGAGTCAAAAAACCTACACTTTGAGCGCTTCAGGCATCCCTAAATCAAGTCCGATTAAGCTGAAATTCAGCTGAATGCACAAGTCAGTTTTTGGGCCAATCTACAATATTTATATTTCAAAAATCGACATGGCCCATTTGGTAATCACCCTAATACATATGTATTCACACAAAAACGTTCTGGTTATAAAAAGTATTAGGCTCATGTAAGTTTTGTAAATGATTTTCAATTTGTGTATGAGTTTTTGTCTTTGTAAAAGTATTAAACATGCACTAAAGCTATGATCATTTAGTATCCGGGCACTTCATTCCGGTGATAGCTACGTTACTAGCGCTCGGATATGCGAAACTTTAGCAGCGTTGTGTTGGTTATGAAAATGACTATATTGCCTATTTTTTATTTAACTTGAGATACTTACGATGCAAAAAGAAATGGTTAAAATAATTTTGCACAATGGCCTCGGGAATTCTTCATTGTTGGCTTGAATACTCATGAACTGTTGATTTTTTCTGATTCTTTTTTGGCCCAAATGGTTAAGAATATATGGAGCCACTCTAAAGGGTGATACGGTCAAAATTTGGTCAAGAGAAAACGCGTGTAAATCGGTGAAATCGTTTATTTAAAAAATCAAATTAAATTTCTTTTTCAAGTTTAATTCGTATAAAATTCAGGAAAAATATTCATTGAGGCTTCCGCTTTTCCAAACCCGAATTGCCGGGCCATACGCTTATCCCCTGCCATCAGATTTTGTACAGCCACCTTGTCCACCTTTTTCGCCGCAGAAAGCCAGTTTGCCTTGAACTGCTGCTCGTCCTTAGCGGTTTTTTGGTCTTCTTTAGGTTCCGCTTGACAATAGCCCAGTATTTCTCAATTGGGCGGAGCTCTGGCGTGTTGGGAGGGTTCTTGTCCTTGGGAACCACCTGCACGTTGTTGGCGGCGTACCACTCCATGGCCTTTTTACCTTAATGGCAAGATGCCAAATCCGGCCAAAACAGTACGGAACAAACGTGTTTCTTCAGGAAAGGCAGCAGACGTTTATTCAAACACTCTTTCACGTAATCTTCTTGGTTGACAGTCCCGGAAGCTATGAATATGCTGCTTTTCAAGCCACAGGTACAAATGGCTTGCCAAACAAGATATTTCTTCGCGAACTTTGACAGTTTCATGTGCTTGAAAATATCTGCTACCTTTTCCCTTCCTTTTGCCGTATAAAACTCCTGTCCCGGAAGCTGCTTGTAGTCGGCTTTGACAAAGGTTTCGTCGTCCATTACCACGCAGTCAAACTTCGTCAGCATCGTCGTGTACAGCCTCCGAGATCGCGCTTTGGCCGTCGTATTTTGTTTATCATCGCGATTTGGAGTCACTACCTTCTTGTAAGTCGATAGTCCGGCTCGTTTTTTGGTTCGATGCACGGTTGTAAACGATACACCAGCTTTTTCGCGGCATCTCGGAGAGAGAGGTTAGGGTTTCGCTTGAAACTACCGGCAACTCTCTTTGTCGTCTCAGTGGCTTCCGGTTTTCGATTTCCCCCGATCCAGACTTCCTGGCTGTCGACAAACGTTCCCCAAACACTTTAATTACATTTGTAACGGTTGATTTGGCTACTTTTAGCGATTTTGTCAGCTTTGCGTGCCAGTAAAAATTTTGATACGCTGATCTTCTTCCTTGGACGGCATTTTGACAACTGAAGAGTGAATTCCTAAATCAAAATAGGAGCAACATTCTACACACATACACCTTCAAAATGAGGGGTGTTCAGGTTTTTAAATGCAAAATTGAAAGAAAAACGTCAAGTTGATATTGACCGAATTTTGACCGTATCACCCTTAAGAATGCTCACGAAGTTCAAACCAAGCTTTGGAGTAGAACCCTTGATCTCGCATATGGGTAAAAAGACTATGGTTATTGCGAATAGCTGAATACAGAACCCTAAACTATGCAGTAAATCCGTCTCCAGCAGGCAAAAACTGTGCAGTGGATCGCATTCTGTGCAAAGGTTTTTAAGCGAGACAGATGTGTTCTAAAAGACAAAGAAATTTATGTTAAAACCGAATTTAAGAGGTTAAATTATTCAAGATGCCTGCTCATGAAAAAAATCCTTCCAGATTCCAATTGGTTCTTCCAGGTGAATTTGTGTAAAATATCATGATTTTGTAAAGGTTTTGATTCTGTAGTATAAATTATAGATCAATACATGACTGAAAAAGGCGTACAAAGATAAAAAAAAAAAAAGACATTTTATGATTAAGTCAGAGTTTATCTCATAATGAACGATAAATTATTTTTATATATTTTTACATTAAACAGCATATTAACACCCTCATTTCTTTCTAGAAAGTTTTTCGATCAAATTAATAGTTTTTAAAATACACACGTTTGTAACTGTCCGGATTCCAAATGATCATAGCCTTACATAATCAAAATTTGAAAAATAAACAAGTAAACCAATTTAAAATTCCAATTCAATAAATGGACAAATTAAATGCCACATTTCAACACCAATGTTTTATGCAGAAACAATGTTGATCTAAATTGTTTCTGCATGAAATCAAAATCTCAAGCCGTGATTTGGCTTATAAGATCGGCATGTCGCAAAGCTTTGTCCAGAATGCAAAGAAGAGACCCAGCAAACATTTTTTGAGTATATTTCTCAACAGCTTTGTTAAACGTTTAATACACATTATTGAATGATAGTATGAAACTCGAAAACACAGCATTTACCTACCAATATACATACTTAGAAAGAATGCAAGAGAGTACAAGTTTTTTCTCTCAACGCATGCGAACCGTTGCCAGCAACAATATTTACTGCTTCTGTCATTGGGCAATTCTTGTAACATTATCTAATTATTATCAATCTGCTTGCACTGCTGGTCGCAGAGAGAACATCAAATCTGTTCTCTCACTTGACCCACGCGGAAGAAAAAAAAAAAGGAACGAAATCGTCTTCAAAATCTGCAAACTTGGCGGACTCTTTATCTCCAGCCTGCTTTCATAGGCAAGTATTTTTCAAATTTGGGAACATTACCTGCGCGTAACCAGACTTCAACTTCTAACAGCTTCTGTATCAACGATGCTTTGCGCAAATCAACCGTTTCTGACGGGATTCCATCACCGGGACGCACCGAACAAGGCATTACGGAGACCTCCGAGCCCTTCGACTCAGTCGCGCTGATTTAACAGAAACCTGGCTGAACGATAGAACCCTGTCTAGTCAAGTCTTCAGCTCTGACTACACTGTGTTTCGTTGTGACAGAGGTCCCAACAACAGCACGAAATCCACAGGTGGTGGAGTTCTGATTGCTATCCGATCCACTCTTTCAGCCATCCCCATCTACGACGAATCATGGAACGATCAAGAATTCGTATGGACCCATATCGATCTTGGCACGAAAAAACTACGTTGGGGTTGTGTATCTGCCTCCTGATCGTACTAGAAATGCATCTTTTGCTGATTCCTTTTCCAGCGGCCTTTCTAAATTGTGTTCTCTCACGCTTCCTGAAGACGACATCGTTATCATCGGGGACTTCAACCTACCAGGATTTAAGTGGATTCCCTCGCAAGGCAATTTTTTGTTTGCCGATCCAACCAGATCTTCGTTTACGGTGCCTTCCAACACGATTCTCGACTCTCTAAGCACGGCAACTCTCCGCGAGATCAACAGCATAGAGAATGAAAATGGTCGCATGCTCGATCTCTGCTTCATCAGCGACGGACCCCAATTGGCTACGATTGAAGAGGCTCCTACGCCCTTGGTCAAGGTTGTTCCTCATCGCCCTGCTCTGCTGCTTTCACTTGATATTCCTAGAGCTTTTGCCCACATCGAAAAACCTGGTCAATTCTTTCTCGACTTTAAGAACGCTGATTTTGTCGCTGTTTCACAAACGCTCGATGCTATCGACTGGGAATCTGAACTGGAATCTTTCGATCCGAACGCTGCAGCTATGAAATTTTCCCATATAATCAATTACATCATCGATCGGCACGTACCGAAACGCTCATCAGTTTCTAACCTACGAGCTCCTTGGGTAACGAAAGAACTGCGACAAATGAAAACGCTCAAGAATAAAGCTCTCCGTTATTACACTAGGCACAAAACTCTCCGCGCTAAAAATGAGTATTGCAAACTCAACTCAGCTTATAAAAAACTATGCTCACGCTGCTACCAGAGCTACTTAATTCGGATACAGCGAGATTTCAAAACAAAAACCAAATCATTTTGGCAGTACACCAAGGACCAGCGGAAAGAATCCGGCCTACCGCCCTCCATGTTTCTGGATGATAATTTAGCGACTTCGGAACCTGAAATCTGTGACCTCTTCGCTGACAAATTCCGTAGTGTATTTGACTCAAACTCAATATCCTCGGACCTCCCTCATTTGAACACATGGCTGAATCAAATTGTTGTAGACGACGATATTATTTTGAAAGCGACCGCTAAGCTGAAACACAGCCTTTCCGCAGGACCAGATGGCATACCAGCTACCTTCTTGAAGCGATATATATCACATATGCTGATACCTCTAAAAATAATCTTCCGAGTTTCACTCGATCAGTCTACGTTCCCATCCTTATGGAAAGAGGCCTATATGTTTCCGGTGCACAAAAAAGGGGACAGACGAAATGTGAACAACTATCGTGGCATTTCTGCCTTATGTGCGATAGCCAAATTGTTCGAGCTGGTTGTTTTGGAACCCATTTTTTCGTATTGCAAGCCTTATTTCTCAAATGAACAACATGGATTTATGCCCAAGCGCTCTACGACTACAAACCTGTTGACATTCACGTCTACTGTGCAAGACAGTTTTGCCATGGGATCTCAAACCGACGTCATCTACACTGATCTGTCAGCTGATTTCGACAAGGTGAACCATTCCATAGCCATCGCCAAACTCGATCGTATTGGTATCTGCGGGTCTCTACTGGAATGGTTCCGCAGCTACCTGGTAGGACGAAAACTCATTGTTCGAATAGGTGAATCATTTTCCAGTCAGTTCTCCGCCAAATCCGGAGTGCCTCAAGGGAGTCATCTAGGACCAATAATATTCCTGATCAAGCATGGAAAAAATCGCATCGAAGTTCAATCAATTTTCAATACGCGGTCAACGTGTTCTTCTAAAGCAAAGAATCATAGCAAACGTGGGTAGGAAAAATCATTGCCACTTCTAACGTCAATGATTCGTCATCACTCTTCCTTGGATACACTGTTAACAGCCCAGGCGGGAAATCGTAGTGAGCTTGTTCACATTATATTTTCTCTGGATTGTTTGTGGAGTGAACGAAATCGCAAGTGATCGTCATCGGCAATCAGTAAACGAATGCGTTTACACTCAGTAAACGATTGCGTTAACATTCAGTAAACGATTGCGTTTCGATGGTGATTGTTCAGCTAGTTTTGTGAGCGTTACCACGGGCTAGTGCTTCGAAAAAATTCCTTGAATTCAGAATTGCAAGTTTATGCGAGTGCGTGCAGTACTACGTTGTAAGGTAAGTTCGGGTCATTTTAACGGTAATTAATTAATGCTCCTCGGCTACTTAAGTTGAAAGATTTTCAAGATATTTAGAATTAAAGAAGAAATTTGTAACGTTTTTTTTTTTAATCAACTGTAAGCTACCAGATTTCAAACAGTTTCGTTGGCATTTTTCGCTGGTTTCTGTACCATAATCGCGCTCCGCGCGCGGCTCGTTCCGGGAGAAACGAAATCTTTCATCTTTCCTGTCGCTATCTAAATCTATTTCCCAGCAGTCGATAGAAGGAATTGTTGTGCCACTCACTGCGTTGCTTTTTGATTGACTGTCGATTGATTGTGCTGATAATGATGCTGATACCTACGTAATGTATGTTTTATTAAAGAAACGTTAAAATAATATTTATCGTAACTACCTAATGTAGTGCTTGAATATTTTCATATGTTTTATTACTTCAGTATCTTATCTTTTTAATTTAACACTAAACATAGGTACCGGCACTCTGTAAATACCTATTTATACCGCCGGGGGTCATATGACCCTTAACACCTTTTCCGCTAAAACTCTCTTGTTTTTCAACCGATTTTTGAAAATTTTATAGTTTTGGAAAGCTTGTAACGTGACTCGAATATAATTTTTACACAATATTCAGCTACAATCATGGATTTCAAAGTTATTCGTAGTCTAAGAAAAAAAATCCGAAAAAACATGCTTCGGGAAAATGGATGTAAGTCAGTTATTAGAAGCTCGACCTGAAATTAATTTGATTCCTGAAAAGGCTGAAGTTAGAAACTATACATTGCACATATGGAAAAAAAATTAAAATTGTTTTAAGATCATGACCACAAAAAATGTAGAAGAGTGGTGTAAAACTCGTACTTTTTAATGAATCAATCGCACAAAGCTGTCTCAGTATCAGCAGAAATTTTTTGAAAAGTGAATTGGAAAATTTACGTAATTTGTGACATTTTGGCATCTGAAGATTTACAAAACACGAAACACAAAATTTTTGACAGTTATTCAAACGTAGCTGTTTTTAGACTTTTTATCAATTTACTTTTTCTGAGACTATGCTTACACTTACTTTCGGCTTTGCACTGGATTTTGAGTATGTTAACAAAAGATTTGAGCAATAAAACTATATGCACAAGAAAGGAATTTTCATACCGGTTCTAGTGATGTCACTGTATTGGCGATGTGTGACAAAGATATGATAAATATTTTTCTGAAAGTAAATCCTGAAATTTTGCGCTAATGCGTGCGTGTTTTTTCGTTTCCTTTCACCCATCTTCGTGTGCAAAATAGCTTTAAGATATCACCACTCACTGCGCCCGTCTGCCAAGCAAGAATTGATGCTGACTTTTCAAAATTCTGAAACTACTTCACTATTTTATTAATCATATTTTTGTTATGCATCGTATTGCCAGTATAATTACATCACTAGAACCGGTATGAAATGGCCTTTCTTGTGTATATAGTTTTATTGCCCAAATCTTTTGTTAAGATACTCAAAATCCAGTGCAAAGCCGAACGTAAGTTTAGGAATTGCCTTAGAAAATGCAAATTGATAAAAATGTCTAAAAACAGTTAAATTCTAAATTCTTAATTCTAAATTCTAAATTCTAAATTCTAAATTCTTAATTCTAAATTCTAAATTCTAAATTCTAAATTCTAAATTCTAAATTCTAAATTTAAAATTCTAAATTCTGAATTCTAAATTCTAAAGTCTAAATTCTGAATTCTAAATTCCAAATTTTAAATTCTAAATTCTAAATTTAGAGTTCTAAAGTCTTATCTCTAAATTAGATTAAGATCCTAGCATCCAAGCTCTTGACCCTGAATTTTGAATGGTGAATATTTTTATCTTAATTCTGAATGCAGAAACCAGAATTTAGAATTTAATTTAAAAACTGTAAATTCTGAATTCTTAATCCTTAATTCTATTTTCAATAATTTAGAGAAAATCAAGTTCAGATTTAGGGATAGCTGCAAAGTAATGCAAATAAAATTTATCGATCGGATATCAGGTTTCAAATATTTTTTAATATAACGAATTTTAAGTAACGATTTCGAACGGCGCGGGAAGGGAACGAGAAAAATGACATAGTTGTATTTTTTTCGTTTAAAACTAATTTTCAGTATGAAGCGTCATCTCACGCAAAAGGACTGCCTTGTGAAGGTCATAAAGGAGATCGAAGGGGTGTATTTTTGCAAAGTGGAGGGCACCTGCAATTATTCACAAAACCATTTTAATGCGAGTAATTTTAAGCGGCATATCTTTGCGAAACATCCGACGGTTTTTGCTGCTCTCGGACTACCGTTATTGCCATCGCAGAAAAATCCATCCGAACCATCGAAAAAAAAGGCCCGAAAACTCACCGTCAACACGACAAAGGAAAACATTATTCTTGGGACGATGCAGCTCGCCACGGTGAACCACCTTCCCTATTCGTTTCCGGAAATGACTGGCTTCAAAACGCTTGTTGGGCCTCTGTATCAGGCTGCAGGACTGACCGTCAACCGTAAAACTGTTGCAAGTTTGGTCGACGAGTCAGCCTCCAAAGTGAGAGAGCTCATCACAGCGGAACTAAATCAACAACCATTGATCTCCATCGAGGTTGATGGAGCATCCAGGGGGCATCGCCACTTTGTTGGTGTTTTTGCCCGAGTTATAGTTGGAGGAAAAGTAATTGTTCGGAATCTCGGTAAGTAAACTTGTATAAGCTAATAAAGGCGCAAATTATACTATCTTAAGCTTTTCCGAAAAAAGTCTCCCATCAATAAGAAATAATTCTCTGTTTTTATCAATAAGATTTGTTTTTTTTTTTAATGTGTGCTCTCACCTACACTTTTCATCAGTATGTTTTTTATCTTGTTTTAGCTATAAAAGAAACTAGAGAAAGACAAACTAAAGAAAATTTGAAAACATTAATAGAAAGCGTTTTGAATGACTATAGCATTGATATTGGGCAACTATACTCAGTCACTCATGACAATGGTGCCAATATGGTTGCATCAGTGAAAAAAATGAAAGAAAGTTTAACAGAAGGTCACATTATAGCCCTTTACGATTCATTTTTTGAACACCGTTCTGAGGAAGAGGAAGAAGAGGAAGAAGAGGAGGAGAACCTTGACAATGATAAAACGGTCAACAATACGGGCAATGAAAATGCTGCCATTACTGTTTTAAATTGTATTGAAAATGGCGAAAATGAAGAAGACGATGACTTTTGTAGAGGACAAGAAGGTGCTACTGTTATTTCAGAAGAAACCCCTCCAGATGGATTCGATTTAAGAATGACGAACATTTTAGGGAGCGTGAGATGTGCAGCCCACACAGCACAACTTGCTGTGTGGGATGTGCAAAGAGCTTACGAGCGGCGTATTTTTAATATTCAAAAATTGGTTGTCAAATTGCGGCAACAAAAATATAACAAATTTTTAAAATTGCACGAAGCTCATTTGCCGCCGCTGAGCAACAAAACAAGGTGGAACAGCACGTTTGCCATGTTAAAATCGCTTTATATTCAAAAACCATTTTTCAAACTTTTGAAAAAATCGTATGCTGAAATAGGTAAGTTTCATAGTGTTCTAGAAGCATATAGAGAATGAAAAATTATAGAGTTGATTTGTCTTATTTTTGCTTATTTCTAATCTTAGCTCATTTTTAAATTGAAATTACAGATTTCACATTGCATTGGAAATTCATGGAGAAATACTGCGAGGCTTTCGATGCGCCGTTTATATTGACGCTGCAACTACAAAAACATCACGTAACTTTGAGTGATTTTTATGCCTACTGGCTCATTTGTCAGGCAAAATTAACAAAGTTGCATAACAACTCGTTAGCTCAAAAATTGTTAGGAGCATTTCACCAACGCCTTCAGAAGTTAACTTCAACTATGCACTTTCAATCGTGCCTCTATTTAGACCCGCGCTTCAATTTTTTGGGGTCGAAAAGAATTTCTTCTGAAAACAAAGAACTCGTCCAGGTAAGAAGAGTCATATCGCCAAAGATAAACAAACACAATGTTTTAAACATATTTCAGTGAAAATTGTCATAGAATATCATATCACATCGCAATTTTTTTCCAGGATTTCCTTGTGAAATTAAATGATCGTCTCAACGGACATAACAGTGAAGAATCTCGAGATTCTGTTCTCCAGGATGCCGAAGAAGATGACCTAGAGCAAATATTGGCAACAATTTTCAACGAAGACTCGACGATTTCCAGCACGACGGCCACTAGCTCAAGTTCTTTGAAACAAAAGATTAAGCAGCTGGAAATGAGAGAAAAGGTTCCAATCGTAGAAACGTCTCGCCCTTCCTCCGAAAATGATGGAAAGCTCATTCAATTCAATCTGATTGAATACTGGGAAGCCCAAAGATACACAAATCCGGATATCTTTAAAATGGCTATGGTTGTGTTATCAAGCTCGGCAACACAAGTGTCCGTAGAAAGAGGCTTCAGTGCGCTGAAATTGATGTTGAACGAAAAAAGAACAAATTTAACAACCAGCTCTGTTGAAAATGCTCTTTTGCTTAAATTGAATCCTGATTTTCTTCCAAAAGTGGCTGAAATCCTGAGTGAGGATTTTGAATAATTTTTGTGAAAAAAATTCACTTTATATTGAAATCTAATTATATATGAATAATAAATGTTAATAATTATCTATAAAAAAAATTCTATCTGTGGGATTGAGAAAATGCAATGAAAGATTTGAGGATTTCTCATTGAAAGGAGGCGGGACCACAAATAAAAGCACAGGCTCAGATCTTATGGTGTACAAAAAATCAAGATCCATCCTTTCTTCCTGTTATTGCATTCCAGCAAATGAAAATGAAATTAATTTAAAATAATATTGATAAAAATAAATTATACGACGGTTGGCCAGGCAGCTGCTTTTATTATAGATTTAAAAAAATAAGTGTATATAAGTTGATAATCAAATAATTAACTGAAATATTAAAGAGTGAACTTTTGATTTTGATGCAATGAACAATCAAATCAAAGGCTGATTTTGAACATTGAAAACGACTTTTTTTGACAATGTCTCATACTAAGTTATTTATGAGAAGAGATTTATTGAAAATATAATAAAGTAATAGAAATTAACAGTAAGCTTCTAATGGTTTGTAATATATCTTCCAATTTGAGCCTGAGTTAAATTTTAATTAAAAAAAATGAATTTTAGATATTTTTAAAGCATAAGTCTCATCGTTATGCAGGTTTCAACAAATTTGTCAAATGAAATAATGTTTCTTTAAACTTTCTGCAGTAATGTCAAAAATACTTGTACCTACTATTTTTTTCCAAATTTTAAAAACCGTTGAATTTTTCTTTTTAAGATCATCATTATCAAAATATTATTTCTTAATTAAATGAAGTATAATAAGCAAAATCAAAATCAAATTTCTTCTCAAATGTAGGTTTGATAGTTAATCAGTTATCAATGAATGATTCCACTTTAAACTGACTCATTTTAAAACTCCATATCACCAAAACAAAATGTGAAAGTCCAAATTTGACAAAAGATTCGAGTTTAAGACGCTTAAATCTTCCAAAATGCTTCTCCCTTGATTTATCAATTAAATTCTTTGAATAAGTTTTTATAGTGGTAAGAAGATTTTTTAATCCTTTTTAAATGGTTAAAAACTTGTCTGTTAATCTTCATGTTTGAAATTTCAAATCATTTTACTGAATTTTATAGAACATTTTTTTCAATTTTTCAATATAATTTACCTAGATTTTTTGTCAAACTATTAAAATTCTTAAAAATATTTTTATTAGGTTTGTCTATGTTTTTCAATTCTGATGTTTTTTGTGTTCTTAAAACAAAATCTTTTATTTTTTTCACCTAATTAAAAATTCACATGTTAAATCGCGATTTATTTTTGTAGCGAATGCAAAACACTACAGCAGAATTTTTCAATCAATCTTTCTGTTGAAAATTAAGAAAAGAAAACTTAATTCAAATGTATAATAAATAACAATTATTTGGATATTATTTTTTCCCAAATCTGTGTTTTGAAAATATTTATTTTCATATCAATCCAATGCATAATAACGTCAATATAGCAAAAACACTGAACAATTCATATGGACGACCCCTTTTGCCGACCCCTTACACAATATTCAATACCTGGAATCAATTCCTCATCTCTCTATACCCCTGTGTGCAAATTTTTGTCACAACCCGACGAAAAATAACGTCAATATCACGAAAACAATATTTGTCTTGTATGGACGACCCCCTTTAGAAGGGGTCATCCAAAAATCTGAAAACATTTTTCATCATTCCTGGTCCTAATGAGTATCCATGTCAAATTTCAGCTCTCTAGCTCTTAAGATGGCTGAACCTATTGAGGACAAACAAACCCACAGAAATTGCTTTTTATTTATATAGATAGATCAATTCCGACTCTGAACTCATAGAAAAATTTTTAAGCGATGAGAAGATATGAGAATTCCGAGAAGATATCATTTTCGGGGTTTTTTTCCGTTCGAAGCTGAATCCAGTCGTTCGGATAATCAATTGATATTTTAAAGATTCACTAGAATAAATTTCCTAACTAATGAATCAAAAATCAATCGGTCAACATATATCATCTGAGGAACTCACGCAAATTCTCGGGTCATATTGACCTGAACGGCAAATGTGTAAATGTGCTCTTCCGGTAATCACCGGAAGTTGCTTTTTCTACAGATTATGTATCTCGTGGTTTTAGCAATGTGTTTTAAATTTCATATTTTTCCGATTTTGTTCAAAAAAGTTATGACGAATTTAAAGTTTGCTTGAATGGCGTGGGAAGGTTAAAAAGAGGTTGTTTCTTGGGACCATTTTCATTAGTAGCCGGCCAGGGGATATTTATTTTACGCTAAAACCAATTTTTGTTCATTTTAAGAAACTACATTAAAATACCCACAAAATGAATCCAATAACGTCAATATCGGTCAACATTTGTGGCCAAAGTAGTGATGATAAACTACAAATAAAATAGAAATTAAATAAATTTGAATGGAAATTTTGCCATCGGCAACGGGAGGTTCACAAAACTAGCCATGAAATAGACACCATCCGAACGCAATCGTTTACTGAATGTAAAAAAAATCGTTTACTGAGTGTGAAAATATTCGTTTACTGAATGCGATTGACGATCATGTGCGATTGCATTCAGCCCACGAAAAGCATGGAGAAAATAAATTTTGAACAAGTTCACTACGATTTCCCACATGTGCTGTTATTCGTTCATAAGTAACTTTTGAAAGTTGGTTCCTTCAAGATTTCCAATGATGACCAGCTAGCGAGCACATGGTTACGTTCGCATCGCCGATGCTTTCTAATCGAAGGTAGGTTGATGGAAAATCATTAACATTCAGGCTAGTGATTGAATATTTCCATCCTTGTTCCTGATATACTTCAACGACGTGCTGTAGCTCCTTGATGGACCAAAACTAGCGTATGCTGATGACCTGAAACTGTATCGCCGCATCAACGGTCCCGAGGATGTAAACTTCCTACAGAGTCAGTTCAACCTTTTCGCCTCTTGGTGTGATGTAAATTGCCTTCCCTTGAATCGCAGTAAATGTGCAGTAATTTCGTTTTCCCGCAAGCGGCTCCCATTATCAGCCATTTATCATCTTGGAAACGAGGCTATCGCTCGCGTCGAACAAGTGAAAGATCTTGGCGTGATTCTAGACACACAGTTGAATTTCAAGACTCACACTAACTACATCGTCGACAAAGCCTCCAGATGTCTGGGTCTTCTTTTTCGCATGACGAAAGACTTCAAGGATGTCTACTGCTTGAAGAGTCTTTATTGTAGTTTGGTTCGATCGACCCTTGAATATGCCTCGGCTGTATGGTGCCCATATTATCAAAACGGCTCAGAGCGTATTGAGGCCATCCAACGGCGTTTTTTGCGATACGCTCTCCGACAGCTCAACTGGCACGACCCGTTCCGACTTCCCAGCTACGAGAGCCGCTGTCGTCTAATCGACATCGACACGCTGCAAGCCCGCCGGACCGCCACACGAGCCTCGGTCGTTGCGGATCTGCTCTCATCGAGAATAGACTGTCCCGTATTGTTAGAGGAACTTCGACTCAACGTACAGCCACGAGTTCTGAGGAATCGTGATCTTCAGCTCTTCGTCCCTCTCCGGCTGAACAATTATGGGGCCAACACAGCTCTAATCGGTGTTATAAAAACATTTAACCGCTACTCCGGGTACTTCGACTTTGACGTTTCGCGTGATGTATTCCGAAGAAAAATTCTTAGAGTTTTAAGCTTAACGTAGATTACCGCTTGTATGTACATTGTCCTAAACTATAGTTTTTCATTTGGATCAATATGTGATCCGTTGATTTATCTATATCTATATATATAAAAATGAATTTCTGTCTGTCTGTCTGTCTGTCTGTCTGTCTGTCTGTCTGTCTGTCTGTCTGTCTGTCTGTCTGTTCCCTATAGACTCGGAAACTACTGAACCGATTTGCGTGAAACTTGGCAGGTGGGGGTATTGGAGGCCGGGGAAGGTTCCTATTATGGTTTGAGACCCCTCCCTCTCTAAATAAGGGAGGGAGGGGCCTCCCAAACAAAAGACAATTTTTTGCATAACTCGAGCACTCATCAAGCAAATGGTATCAAAATTGGCATGGTGTGGTATTTGGGTACGAAGAATATTCCTATGAATATTAGGTACCCCTCCCTCCTCTCAGTGGGGTGATCGAAAAGGGGGAGGGGGGCTACCTTACAATTTTTCATATAACTAGAAAACTAATCAAGATATTGGAACCAAATTTTGCACGGGAAGGTATTGGGATACGAAAAATATTTCAATGATTATTTGAGACCCCTCCCTCTTTCCAGTTGAAACGGGGAGGGGGCCTCTTTCATATTTTTTTACATAGCTCAAAAACTATTAAAGCAAATTGAACCAAATTTGGCATGGGAGGGTATTTGGATACGAAAAATATTTCTATGATTATTTGAGACCCCTCCCTCTTTCCAGTAGAGAGATATAAAGGGGGGAGGGGGCCTCTTTTATTATTTTTTACATAACTCAAAAACTTATTAAGCAAATGGAACTAAATTTGGCATGGGCGGGTAGTTGGGAACGTGACATGTTCTAATGATTGTTTGAGACCCCTTCCTTCTTCCAGCGGGGAGAAAGGAAAGAAGGAGGGGAGTTTCATACAATTTTTAAAGCATAATTCAAAAACTACAATAGCAAATGGAACCAAATTTGGTATGGAACGATATTTGGGTACGAGAAATGCTTCTATGAATATTTGGTATCCCTCACTCCTTCAAAGAAATGTTTCTATCATAAATTGAAGCCTCCCACCTTTTTTCAGCGGAAAGATATAAAGAGGGAAAGGGGAGCTTCCACATATTTTTTTTTGCAAAACTCGAGAATTAATCGAGCAAATGACACCAAGTTTGGCATCAAAAAGTATTTGAGTATGAAAAATACTTTTTCTTTGTGAAACAATTCCTTTCTTGCAGTAGGATGATAAAACTGGGAATATAGGAAGGGAAGAGGAGGCTTATATCTAACTTTTTTTTTTACAAAATCTGAGAAACGCACAAAACATAACATAGAAAATCATTTGGGTATGATTCTATGATTATCTGACACACCATTCTCCTTTCAGTGAGTAGGTACATAGGAGGAGGGAGGTGAGCCCAATACAATAGTGTTAGCATAAGTTCTCAATTTATGCAAACGAAGCCAACAAATGGAAACAAATATGGCATGGAAAAGTACTTGGCTACGAGATATGTTTCTACGTTGGTTATAGATCCTTACGCTTTACAGTGTAGAGAGGGGAAGAAAGGAGGAGGCTTCATATAAATTTTGTTGTAAAGCTTAAAAACTGATCACCCATGGAACTATATCTATTTGATATAAGAGGATTTTTGGGAACGAAAAAATTAGGTATGATCATTAAAAACCACGACCTCCATTCAGCAGGGGGTGAAAGTAAGGACAGGGGAGGGGCTCTCTTATCACTTTTTCATCATAAATCCAGAACATATCAAGAAAAAACAACCATATTTTATAAGTTAGATTGTTTGCGTAAGAATAATTTGAGACCCTCCAGACAGATTCAAATGATCAGATCTTAAACATAAATTTATAGCGCAAGATTTAGAATATTTGTTTAAGTTATCTTTGTGTTGCAATTAGAAACTCCAGCTGCAGCTTTCATTTTACAGCGGTTGCTTATGAATTATGTTATAACTGGATTTAAAATAATGCCAATAAAACAATAAAAATTTGAATAATTTTTGAAAATACAAAATATAATTTGATTTTGAAAGGTGTAGCAAAGCACACCGGGTCAGCTAGTATTATATAAAAATGAATTTCTGTCTGTCTGTCTGTCTGTCTGTTCCCTATAGACTCGGAATCTACTGAACCGATTTGCGTGAAACTTGGCAGGTGGGGGTATTGGAGGCAGGGGAAGGTTCCTATTGTGGTTTGAGACCCCTCCCTCTCTCATGAAGGGGGGGAGGGGCCTCCCAAACAAAAGACAATTTTTTGCATAACTCGAGAACCCATCAAGCAAATGGTATCATATTTGGCATGGGGTGGTATTTGGGAACGAGGAATATTTCAATGAATATTTGACACCCCTCCCTCCTTTCAGTGGCGTGATAGGAAGGGGGGGATGGGGGCTACCTTACAATTTTTCATTTAACTCGAGAACTAATCAAGATATTGGATCCAAATTTGGCATGGGAAGGTATTTGGATACGAAAAATATTTCAATGATTATTTGAGACCCCTCCCTCTTTCCAGTTGAAAGGGGGAGGGGCCTCTTTCATATTTTTTTATATAGTTCAAAAACTAATAAAGCAAATGGAACCAAATTTGGCATGGGAGGGTATTTGGATACGAAAAATATTTCTATGATTATTTGAGACCCCTCCCTCTTTCCAGTAGGGAGATATAAAGGGGGAGGGGCCTCTTTTATAGTTTTCAACATAACTAAGAAAGTAATTAAGCAAATGGAACCAAACTTGGCATGGGCGGGTATTTGGGAACGTGACATGTTCTAATGATTGTTTGAGACCCCTTCCTTCTTGCAGCGGGGAGGAAGGAAAGAGGGAGGGGAATTTCATACAATTTTTACTGCATAACTAAAGAACTACAACAGCAAATTGAACCAAATTTGGCATGGAACGATATTTGGGTACGAGAAATGCTTCTATGAATATTTGGTATCCCTCACTCTTTCGAAGAGGTGGATGAAAATGGGGAGGCGAGGTCTCCCTTACAATTTTCAGTATAACTGGATCAAGCAAATTGAACCATATTTGACATGTGAGTGTATTTGGATACGAGAAGTGTTTCTATTATAAATTGAAGCCGTACCTTTTAAGCGGTAAGATATAAAGGAAAAAGGGGGGGGGGGGGGTTTCCTTTTTTTTGCATAACTCAAGAATTAATCGAGCAAATGAAACCAAATTTACTTACTGTACTTCCTTTCAAGTTTATACATAACTCAAAAATTTACTCCATAAATAAAACCAAATTTGGCATGGCATGGAATATAGGAAGGGAAGAGGGAAGCTTACATTTAACTTTTGTTTTACAAAATCCGAGAAATGGACAATACTTAACATGGAAAATCATTTTGGTATGACATTATGATTGTTTGACACATCATCCTTCTTTCAGTGAGAAGGTACATGGGAGGAGGGAGGTGAGCCCAATACAATTTTGTTAGCATATGTTCTCAATTTATGCTTACGAAGCCAACAAATGGAAACAAATATGGCATGGAAAGGTACTTGGTTACGAGATATGTTTCTACGATTGTTATAGTATAGACTCTTATGCTTTACAGTGTAGAGAGGGAAAGAAAGAAAGGGGCTCCATACAATTTTTGTTGTAAAGCTTAAATACTTATCAACCAATGGAATTATATTTGATATAAGAAGATTTTTGGGAACGAAAAAAATGTTTATTAAAGATTACAATCTCCATTCAGCAGGGGGTGAAGGAAAGGACAGGGGGGGGGGCTCTTTAATCAGTTTTTTAGCATAAATCCAGAACATATCAAGCAAAAACAACCATACTTTATGAGTTAGATTATTTGCGAACGATTTATTTGGGACCCTTCTTTTTTAGGGCGAAACTTAAGGAAACAGATGAAAATTATCAGATCTTTAAAACAAATTTATAAATCAGTTATCGCTCAGCTTCTGAGACGTGCAGACGTCTTTTTATTTCGAGTGCGCTTATCACAAGTGAAGCATCTAACGTTGGAAATTGTATTTCTCAGTGCCGTGCCGCGTCGCGTTTTGAAGTTTCCGCGATGAGGCGTGAAAATACCTTCAAGATAGACTGTTCGCAGTTTACCGTCAAGCCGTCGGTCGAAAAACTTTTTGGTTTCTGTCGATCCGTGCTTGGATTGAAGAGAGAAGACATTAAACGACTTCAGTGCCACAGAGGTGGAGCTTGTGCTTTCGTCAAGGTCACTGACTTGGCGATAGCACAAAAAGTCGTAGATGAACATGACGCGAAACATGAAGTGGAGGTTGGGGAGGGGAAGAAGATCAAGCTACGGATCAGCTTGGAAGATGGCAGTGTTGAAGTGCGGGTCCATGATCTTCCTGAAGACGTGCCCGAAGAAAAAATCGTCAGCTTCCTAAACGAGTCCGGTGAAGTGTTTTCGATCCGCGAAGTGATGTGGGGCGGAAGCGAAGAAGACGAAGGGATCCCGCTCGGCATATGGTCTGCCCGTATGATAGTGAAGCAGAATATCGATTCGTGGGTGAACATCGACGGAGAGACAGCGTTCGTCACCTACAAGGGACAGCTGCAAACTTGCCGCCACTGCAAGGAGCAAGCACACACTGGCATATCATGTGTCCAGAACAAAAAGCTTCTGTTTCAGAAGAGCTACGCAAACGTGGCGAAGCACTCTGGGCAGACGAACAGGTCAACCACCGATCATCAACCCAGAAAGCCAGCTGGTGCGGGACCAAAAAACACAGTCGGTCAAAAGTGTACCGCTGCACCACCAGTGTTATCGTCGTCGGCGGCTTTTCCTGAACTGACTGCTCCGGGCCACGATGGAACCTCGAGCTCGAGCAACGAACCTGCAGTGGTGGTTGTACCATCACGAACCCAACGAACGCAAATCCCAACGTCGTCGTCGTTATCGTCGTCGTTAGCCCTACCGCAACTGGTGGTCCCTCTGGTCGATGCTTTTAAGAAGCCAGCGGAGAAATCGGGGCGATCGAAGAGCAAAAGCAGCAATGGCAATGAAACCGACGATTCCACTGCCTCCACGAGTAGCAGAACGAGCCAACGAATAAAAAATAAAAAATCTCGACCGAATCCCACTGGAGACGGCATGGACGCCGAAGAGGAGCTGGCAATTCCATTGTAATGGCTCTCTCGTCGTACAACATCTCGTCGATCAACATCGGCACCATCACGAACCCCACGAAACTGAACGCTCTCCGAACCTTTATCAGCAGCCAAAACCTCGACATAGTGTGTCTGCAAGAAGTGGAAAACGAACAGCTCTCCTTGCCTGGCTTCACCGTTTTTTTCAACGTAGACCACACGAGAAGAGGCACAGCTATCGCACTTAAGCAGCACATCCAGGTCTCTCATGTCGAGCGAAGCCTGGACAGCCGTCTGCTTGCGCTGCGAGTGCAAGACACGACAATCTGCAATGTTTACGCTCCCTCGGGTTCCGCACTACGAGTTGCTCGGGAGAGTTTCTTCAGGGAAACACTTCCCTACTATCTCCGTCACCGCACTTCGCACGTCATCCTGACCGGCGACTTCAATTGTGTGCTTCGAGCATGCGATTCAAGCAGCCCAAACACCAGTCCCGCTCTCAAAACAGCCATCCAACAACTGCAGCTGCATGACGTATGGGAAAAATTATGTCCACGCGATAGTGGTTTCACGTACGTCTGCCGCAACTCCCAATCACGTCTCGATCGCATGTACGTCAGCAGCGGTTTGCGCGATCACCTGAGAGCAGCACACACCCACGTTTGCTCATTCACCGACCACAAAGCACTGACACTCCGCCTTTGCCTCCCACATCTGGGACAAGAGCAGGGCCGAGGTTTTTGGTCCCTCCGTCCACATCTCCTGACCCACGAGAACGTTGCGGAATTCCAGCAACAGTGGCAATACTGGACCCGACAGCGTAGAAATTTTGGCTCTTGGATCGAATGGTGGATTTCTTTTGCAAAGCCGAAAATCAAACGATTTTTTAAGTGGAAATCTCGTGTGTTCTTCGAAGAATTCCACGACGAACATCAGCGCCTCTACAGCGAGCTGCGTGTTGCATACGATGGGTACTACCAGCACCCAGAAATGTTGGCTACCATCAACCGCCTGAAAGGTGAAATGCTCGCCCTACAACGGAGGTTTTCTCACACGTTCATGCGAATCAATGAAACGCATGTGGCGGGAGAACCCATCTCTGTATTCCAGTTGGGGGAAAGGCGAAGAAAAAAGACCGTCATCACACAGCTGCGGACGGAGCAGGACGAAACAATAGCAGAGCCGCATGCGATCGAGGCGCACATGATCGATTATTTCTCGACTCTCTATGCAGAAGAGGAAGCAGCAGAGGACGAAAACAGCTTTGCCTGCGAAAATGTCGTCCCACCTAACGACCCATCGAACGAAGCCTGCACGAGAGAAATCACGACGGCCGAAATCTGGTCGGCAATATCATCAAGTGCTCCACGTAAGTCCCCCGGTTGCGATGGTATTCCAAGAGAGTTTTACCACCGCATGTTCGATGTCATCCACCGTGAACTGAATCTGCTGCTTAATGAGGCCCTCAGAGGAAATCTTCCCTCTGCATTTGTCGAAGGGATCATCGTGCTGGTCAAAAAGAGAGGTGGAGATAACACGGCGCGATCGTACCGCCCGATCTCGCAAGCTCTTCTCACGCATCCTTAAGTCCAGGCTGGAGAGCGTGATGAAAGAGCATCGCATTCTAAGTGACGGACAGAAATGCTCCAACTCAGAGCAAAATATTTTTCAAGCCACTCTCGCTCTGAAGGACCGAATCGCCAGCCTCCGCCACCACCATCGCGCCGGGAAGCTGATCAGCTTCGATCTCGATCATGCTTTCGATCGGGTCCGGCACTCTTTTCTCTTCGGGACCATGCGGTCGCTCGGCATCAACGAGGACCTCATCGTTCTTCTCTCGCTCATTGCCAGCCGGTCCACCTCGCGGCTACTAATAAACGGTCGTCTTTCTCGGCCGTTCGAGATCCAACGATCGGTCCGGCAAGGGGACCCGTTGTCCATGCACCTTTTCGTGCTGTACCTACATCCTCTCGTGTACAGACTGGAACGCGTGTGCGCCAATGATCTGCTGGTAGCGTATGCGGACGACATCAGTGTGATTGTCACCTCTACGAGGCAAATCGATCAGATGAATGGGCTGTTTCTTCGCTTCGAGAGGGCTGCCGGAGCAAAATTGAATGTGCTGAAGACGGTTGCCATCGACGTTGGGTTTTGCGAAGGCAGCACTATTAACACCCAATGGCTGCAAACAGTCAACACAGTCAAAATTCTGGGTGTTGTGTTCGCGAACTCAATACGTCTTATGACAACACTAAACTGGAATGCGCAAGTGGGAAAATTCTCGCAGCTTATGTGGCTGCAGTCTCTCCGAACGTTGACGCTGCATCAACGGGTTACCATGCTAAATACCTTCGCCACATCAAGGATTTGGTATCTCGCATCCATTCTACCGCCGTTCTGCGTACACACGGCGCAAATCACCTCGACGATGGGAACGTTTCTTTGGAGAGGAATGGTTGCCCGCGTTCCAATGATGCAGCTTGCTCGCAGCAGGGAAAACGGAGGACTGAAGCTGCAACTACCGGCGCTAAAATGTAAGTCGCTCGCAATTTCTCGTCATCTAAAAGAGATCGTTTCCCTTCCTTTTTATAACTCCTTTCTTGTCCAAGCAAATTCCCGCCCAGCAATTTCAATAGATCTTCCCGACCTAAAACTTATCCTTTCAAACATATCCCAAATACCTCACCAAATCCAACAAAACCCCTCCGCCGATCAAATCCACCAGCATTTCATATTGCAAACCGAATTGCCAAGGGTGGAACGAAACAGTCCGGCGAACGACTGGCCACGTGCGTGGCGTAATATTGCATCGAGGCGACTGACGTCGGCGCAAAAATCCGAACTCTACCTTTTCGTGAACGAGAAGACACCTCATCGGAAACTGCTTTTCGTGATGCGGCGAGCTAACGACGAAAATTGCACATTTTGTGATAATGGCGAAACGGAATCTCTAACCCACAAGTTCTGCACATGTACTCGAGTCGAACCGGCTTGGACGGTTCTTCAGCAGAGAATAGCAGTCATCTTGGGAGGATGGAGGCGGCTCGTTTTCGAAGACCTGTTGAGACCTGTTTTAGCAGGAATAAACGAAAGGCGTAGAATGGAAATTCTGAAATTGTTAATAAAATATATCTGCTTCGTTGATAAATGTAACGGTAGAATCGATATAGCTGAACTAAATTTCCATCTAGATGTTGATGAGTGATAAAATTAGAAGAGACAAATTTTGTAAGATAAATTGACAAATAAAACTGAATTTTTAAACAAAAAAAAAAAAAAAAAAAAATCAAGATTCAGAATATAAGTTATGGTTTGTGTTGCAATTTGAAACTCCAGCTGAAGCTCTCATTTTATAGTGGTTGCTTATTAATTTCGTCATAATTTGATTTTAAATAATACCAAAAACAATAAAAATTTGAATGATTTCAGAAAATCTTTTTATTCTGAAAGGTGTAGCAAAGCACACCGGGTCAGCTATTAATATAATAAATAAAACATTAAAACATATCCGATTCCAACCATTTCATCCGAGTTTGAGTAACGCTTTTTACGACCTTTCACTTGCGTTAGTTGGAATTACGATTCGCAGTAACATTTTTAATGACTTGAGTTATCATTTTTAATGCGATTTCATGTTTGCTGGGGAGTTGGGCTACATACATACAAGGTACAGAACTTCCCAAATCGCGATGAGCGGCAACAATCGGCCGCTAAAGCTCTACGAGAAGATGCTGACAAAATATGGCTGCTGTGTGATGGACGACGAAACGTATAGAAAAACCGATTTCAAGTAAATTCCGGGGTTGAAGTTTTTCACCGGTAAGTTTCGCAAGTTCGATGTGGTTGACAAATTTAAGAAGAAGAAAATGTCGAAGTTCGCCTCCAAACATTTCGTTTGGCAGGCCATCTGCTCTTGCGGACTGAGAAGTGAGCCTTCCGTGACAAAGGGCACAGTAAATGGCGAGATCTACAAATCTGAGTGCCTCGAGAAGTGTCTTTTGCCGTTCTTCAGCAGCACGACGAAGCTTCGCTATTTTGACGAGATTTGGCATCATGTCAATATTCCAAACATGTTCTGGTGTGGTATGAGGTAAATTCTGTCCATTTTGCTACAAAGGACATGAACAACTGTCCGGAGCTGTGCCCGGTGGAGCAGTACTGGGCAATATAAAGCGGAAACTTCGGAAGAGCAAGGAGACAGTCAAAGACGAGAAGGACATGTTTAGAAAATGGATAAAAGACTGAGAAACTGGTACCGAATGACACTGTTAAGACTTTGATGGAGGGCATCAATCGAAAATGCAACCAATTTTACACTTAAGGCTCAATCGATTAACTTTTGTTTTGATTTTTGAAGCAAATATATGTATAAAACTACCCTAAAACTTTGGTTTGATTCTAAACATTATAAGAAAATTGGCATGACATTTTCGGTGTCGCAATAATATCGTGTTCGCCCTTTAGAATCGCAGTTTTGAATATTATTTGGAAATGAGGTCAAATTAATTTTAGAAATTTTGGTTCCGTATTACCAAAATCAAAGTTGTACTTCTGTTTTCAAATCTAGTATTCTGTATCCAGTTCAGGATTCTTTATTTGCAGTTCGAATAATCATTTGGAAAAAGAAACCAAAAATATTTTTTTGAAATTCTGGTTCAAATTGGATTTTGGATAGAGATGTACCGAATATTGGCGCCGGATAGTTGAGCTAAGTATTACTTAAAATTTTGACTTTGAATGGCTGAAATTTTAAGGATTTTATTTTCTTTAGAAGTTTTATTTGCTTCAAATCTCTTATTCAAAAAATCTGTGCCAAAAGATGAATTAAAAAAATGGCTATTTTTTCAACCATAACTCTGTTGAACCCTTAAGCCCACCGATACAAAACAAATCCTACTCCAGTAAGGTTTCGAAAGAATGCAATTGTTCAGTCAGTGAGCTAGAAGTTTTCTTTTTCGTTTCCACTCGAAAAAATGCCATTTATAGTTCCATCCCGAAGCTCAAGTATCCTCCAGCAAGCAAAAGTATTGGGCCAGCAAAAGTATCCCTCGTCAAAATCCCTTGCCGTGGTAAAAACAGAATCAACGGTAAAAAGTTTTTTGCTCGAACGAGGAATTATAACTACGACGACGGGGGAAAAACAGCCTTCGAGACAAACTTTTTTAGGGATTCGAGCTATCACCACCCACCTGACTGCCTGCATGTTAGTTACAGCTACATTTGGGAGAAATTTTTGTTTGCTGTTTTTCGGGTAAGAAAAAAGTTATCTTCAGGGAAAATGGGGTCGAGTGAATTGAAGTTTTAAATTTGACTATGGGTGATTTCAAAAAGTTAAGCTATGTAAGAATAACTTAAAAATTTGAATTTTCAATGTTTATAGAACTTACTGTCTTGAACCGATTGACATCGTTATAATAATTATTAGATTACTTAGATATTTATACTTCAGTCTTTGGTTTGGCTTAGCGAAGATGAAAAAGTTCTGACAACCCACAGTTAAAATGGAAAAATTTCCCTCAAGCGATGCTGGGATCCTTCAAATTTAGATCATTTGTAGGAGAGTTTTTTCTCCTCTGATTGGATCCCCCTCCAGCAGGGGTCGGCAACCTTTTGAGTACGTGAAACAAATTCCTATAATTGGCAATGGAAGAGTCGAACCATTTGACAAACAAAAAACAGTTCCATTTATATACAATAAATTTTTTTTCAAGATTTTTAACATTTTCGAAACTTTTGTTCTCTTTGTCATTTTTGAAACTTTTTTTGACATTTTTGACATTTTTGACATTTTTGACATTTTTGACATTTTTGATATTTTTGACATTTTTGACATTTTTGACAATTTTGACATTTTTGACATTTTTGACATTTTTGACAATTTTGACATTTTTGACATTTTTGACATTTTTGACATTTTTGACATTTTTGACATTTTTGATATTTTTGACATTTTTGACAATTTTGACATTTTTGACATTTTTGACATTTTTGACATTTTTGACATTTTTGACATTTTTGACATTTTTGACATTTTTGACATTTTTGACATTTTTGACATTTTTGACATTTTTGACATTTTTGACATTTTTGACATTTTTGACATTTTTGACATTTTTGACATTTTTGACATTTTTGACATTTTTGACATTTTTGATATTTTTGACATTTTTGACATTTTTGACAATTTTGACATTTTTGACATTTTTGACATTTTTGACATTTTTGACATTTTTGACATTTTTGACAATTTTGACATTTTTGACATTTTTTACATTTTTGACATTTTTGAAATTTTTGACATTTTTGACATTTTTGACATTTTTGACATTTTTGACATTTTTGACATTTTTGACATTTTTGACATTTTTGACATTTTTGACATTTTTGACATTTTTGACATTTTTGACAATTTTGACATTTTTGACATTTTTTACATTTTTTACATTTTTGACATTTTTGACATTTTTGACATTTTTGACATTTTTGACATTTTTGACATTTTTGACATTTTTGACATTTTTGACATTTTTGACATTTTTGACATTTTTGACATTTTTGACATTTTTGACATTTTTGACATTTTTGACATTTTTGACATTTTTGACATTTTTGACATTTTTGACATTTTTGACATTTTTGACATTTTTGACATTTTTGACATTTTTGACATTTTTGACATTTTTGACATTTTTGACATTTTTGACATTTTTGACATTTTTGACATTTTTGACATTTTTGACATTTTTGACATTTTTGACATTTTTGACATTTTTGACATTTTTGACATTTTTGACATTTTTGACATTTTTGACATTTTTGACATTTTTGACATTTTTGACATTTTTGACATTTTTGACATTTTTGACATTTTTGACATTTTTGATATTTTTGACATTTTTGACAATTTTGACATTTTTGACATTTTTGACATTTTTGACATTTTTGACATTTTTGACATTTTTGACATTTTTGACATTTTTGACATTTTTGACAATTTTGACATTTTTGACATTTTTGACATTTTTGACATTTTTGACATTTTTGACATTTTTTACATTTGTTAACATTTTTTACATTTTTGACATTTTTGACATTTTTGACATTTTTGACATTTTTGACATTTTTGACATTTTTGACATTTTTGACATTTTTGACATTTTTGACATTTTTGACATTTTTGACATTTTTGACATTTTTGACATTTTTGACATTTTTGACATTTTTGACATTTTTGACATTTTTGACATTTTTGACATTTTTGACATTTTTGACATTTTTGACATTTTTGACATTTTTGACATTTTTGACATTTTTGACATTTTTGACATTTTTGACATTTTTGACATTTTTGACATTTTTGACATTTTTGACATTTTTGACATTTTTGACATTTTTGACATTTTTGACATTTTCGACATTTTCGACATTTTTGACATTTTCGACATTTTTGACATTTTTGACATTTTTGACATTTTTGACATTTTTGACATTTTTGACATTTTTGACATTTTTGACATTTTTGACATTTTTGACATTTTTGACATTTTTGACATTTTTGACATTTTTGACATTTTTGACATTTTTGACATTTTTGACATTTTTGACATTTTTGACATTTTTGACATTTTTGACATTTTTGACATTTTTGACATTTTTGACATTTTTGACATTTTTGACATTTTTGACATTTTTGACATTTTTGACATTTTTGACATTTTTGACATTTTTGACATTTTTGACATTTTTGACATTTTTGACATTTTTGACATTTTTGACATTTTTGACATTTTTGACATTTTTGACATTTTTGACATTTTTGACATTTTTGACATTTTTGACATTTTTGACATTTTTGACATTTTTGACATTTTTGACATTTTTGACATTTTTGACATTTTTGACATTTTTGACATTTTTGACATTTTTGACATTTTTGACATTTTTGACATTTTTGACATTTTTGACATTTTTGACATTTTTGACATTTTTGACATTTTTGACATTTTTGACATTTTTGACATTTTTGACATTTTTGACATTTTTGACATTTTTGACATTTTTGACATTTTTGACATTTTTGACATTTTTGACATTTTTGACATTTTTGACATTTTTGACATTTTTGACATTTTTGACATTTTTGACATTTTTGACATTTTTGACATTTTTGACATTTTTGACATTTTTGACATTTTTGACATTTTTGACATTTTTGACATTTTTGACATTTTTGACATTTTTGACATTTTTGACATTTTTGACATTTTTGACATTTTTGACATTTTTGACATTTTTGACATTTTTGACATTTTTGACATTTTTGACATTTTTGACATTTTTGACATTTTTGACATTTTTGACATTTTTGACATTTTTGACATTTTTGACATTTTTGACATTTTTGACATTTTTGACATTTTTGACATTTTTGACATTTTTGACATTTTTGACATTTTTGACATTTTTGACATTTTTGACATTTTTGACATTTTTGACATTTTTGACATTTTTGACATTTTTGACATTTTTGACATTTTGACATTTTTGACATTTTTGACATTTTTGACATTTTTGACATTTTTGACATTTTTGACATTTTTGACATTTTTGACATTTTTGACATTTTTGACATTTTTGACATTTTTGACATTTTTGACATTTTTGACATTTTTGACATTTTTGACATTTTTGACATTTTTGACATTTTTGACATTTTTGACATTTTTGACATTTTTGACATTTTTGACATTTTTGACATTTTTGACATTTTTGACATTTTTGACATTTTTGACATTTTTGACATTTTTGACATTTTTGACATTTTTGACATTTTTGACATTTTTGACATTTTTGACATTTTTGACATTTTTGACATTTTTGACATTTTTGACATTTTTGACATTTTTGACATTTTTGACATTTTTGACATTTTTGACATTTTTGACATTTTTGACATTTTTGACATTTTTGACATTTTTGACATTTTTGACATTTTTGACATTTTTGACATTTTTGACATTTTTGACATTTTTGACATTTTTGACATTTTTGACATTTTTGACATTTTTGACATTTTTGACATTTTTGACATTTTTGACATTTTTGACATTTTTGACATTTTTGACATTTTTGACATTTTTGACATTTTTGACATTTTTGATATTTTTGACATTTTTGACAATTTTGACATTTTTGACATTTTTGACATTTTTGACATTTTTGACATTTTTGACATTTTTGACATTTTTGACATTTTTGACATTTTTGACAATTTTGACATTTTTGACATTTTTGACATTTTTGACATTTTTGACATTTTTTACATTTGTTAACATTTTTTACATTTTTGACATTTTTGACATTTTTGACATTTTTGACATTTTTGACATTTTTGACATTTTTGACATTTTTGACATTTTTGACATTTTTGACATTTTTGACATTTTTGACATTTTTGACATTTTTGACATTTTTGACATTTTTGACATTTTTGACATTTTTGACATTTTTGACATTTTTGACATTTTTGACATTTTTGACATTTTTGACATTTTTGACATTTTTGACATTTTTGACATTTTTGACATTTTTGACATTTTTGACATTTTTGACATTTTTGACATTTTCGACATTTTCGACATTTTTGACATTTTCGACATTTTTGACATTTTTGACATTTTTGACATTTTTGACATTTTTGACATTTTTGACATTTTTGACATTTTTGACATTTTTGACATTTTTGACATTTTTGACATTTTTGACATTTTTGACATTTTTGACATTTTTGACATTTTTGACATTTTTGACATTTTTGACATTTTTGACATTTTTGACATTTTTGACATTTTTGACATTTTTGACATTTTTGACATTTTTGACATTTTTGACATTTTTGACATTTTTGACATTTTTGACATTTTTGACATTTTTGACATTTTTGACATTTTTGACATTTTTGACATTTTTGACATTTTTGACATTTTTGACATTTTTGACATTTTTGACATTTTTGACATTTTTGACATTTTTGACATTTTTGACATTTTTGACATTTTTGACATTTTTGACATTTTTGACATTTTTGACATTTTTGACATTTTTGACATTTTTGACATTTTTGACATTTTTGACATTTTTGACATTTTTGACATTTTTGACATTTTTGACATTTTTGACATTTTTGACATTTTTGACATTTTTGACATTTTTGACATTTTTGACATTTTTGACATTTTTGACATTTTTGACATTTTTGACATTTTTGACATTTTTGACATTTTTGACATTTTTGATATTTTTGACATTTTTGACAATTTTGACATTTTTGACATTTTTGACATTTTTGACATTTTTGACATTTTTGACATTTTTGACATTTTTGACATTTTTGACATTTTTGACAATTTTGACATTTTTGACATTTTTGACATTTTTGACATTTTTGACATTTTTGACATTTTTTACATTTGTTAACATTTTTTACATTTTTGACATTTTTGACATTTTTGACATTTTTGACATTTTTGACATTTTTGACATTTTTGACATTTTTGACATTTTTGACATTTTTGACATTTTTGACATTTTTGACATTTTTGACATTTTTGACATTTTTGACATTTTTGACATTTTTGACATTTTTGACATTTTTGACATTTTTGACATTTTTGACATTTTTGACATTTTTGACATTTTTGACATTTTTGACATTTTTGACATTTTTGACATTTTTGACATTTTTGACATTTTTGACATTTTTGACATTTTTGACATTTTTGACATTTTTGACATTTTTGACATTTTCGACATTTTCGACATTTTTGACATTTTCGACATTTTTGACATTTTTGACATTTTTGACATTTTTGACATTTTTGACATTTTTGACATTTTTGACATTTTTGACATTTTTGACATTTTTGACATTTTTGACATTTTTGACATTTTTGACATTTTTGACATTTTTGACATTTTTGACATTTTTGACATTTTTGACATTTTTGACATTTTTGACATTTTTGACATTTTTGACATTTTTGACATTTTTGACATTTTTGACATTTTTGACATTTTTGACATTTTTGACATTTTTGACATTTTTGACATTTTTGACATTTTTGACATTTTTGACATTTTTGACATTTTTGACATTTTTGACATTTTTGACATTTTTGACATTTTTGACATTTTTGACATTTTTGACATTTTTGACATTTTTGACATTTTTGACATTTTTGACATTTTTGACATTTTTGACATTTTTGACATTTTTGACATTTTTGACATTTTTGACATTTTTGACATTTTTGACATTTTTGACATTTTTGACATTTTTGACATTTTTGACATTTTTGACATTTTTGACATTTTTGACATTTTTGACATTTTTGACATTTTTGACATTTTTGACATTTTTGACATTTTTGACATTTTTGACATTTTTGACATTTTTGACATTTTTGCTGTTTTACCGTTTTGCCATTCCAGCCATCTTTGACATTGATGATATTTTTGACATTCTCTGATAACTTTGTACATTTTCAAAATTTTATACATTTTGAATCAGAAAATTTTGCATGTGTTTTATGGTTGCCGACTCCTTTATGCTCCAAACCATTAGCAAGATGGAGGCAGCACAAACCCAACTTGTGGAAGTAACTTGCAAAACTATTTTCAAACCCTCGCTCCACCACCTGGTACCAGCTGCTTTGCTCTGCACCGGGATCGCATCACTTCTAGGAGTCCAATTCGATGCACAATTTCCCATCCACCCGTGGCTGATTTGGGTTGGTCCCGCAATCCCGGGGCTCAGGTGTTGCATTCCGGTTCTTCTTGGGGCTTTCTTCCAGTGTCGTCTTATCTTGGACTCGCCGGGGAAAACTCGGCAAAGGATGTCAATTTGTCAGAGCAAAGTAGTTTTCTACGAAAGTGTTCGGAATCGATCGATGGAAATGGCATAGAAACAATCAAACTGCTTGAAAGTGAGTGGAAGAGCTTCTCATTCAACCATTTAGAAAATGAAAAGCTTTTTCGCTTGTGGAAGAACTGGAAAAACTATACAGTAATTGTTATTTTTGATTTTTTTCTAAAAACCTTTAACCTTTAGCAACTTTTTATGTTCTCAAGTTTTTAAAGAATGTTATTTTAGATAAATTGTGACATGAGCTTATGAGTGAGAGCCAGATGAAATGTAGGTCCACATTTCACTCATCTGCTTTTCTCCCCTCATGAAGTAGCAGAACAGAGAGACCATTAAATCCTGACATTAGTCATGAAAACAAATGGCCCGAACTCTCGAGAAGTAAAATACGTGTTCTACTGCTGCTTTCTATCTAGTCGAACTAACAGAAAGAAATACATCTTGCTGTAAAGTCGTTCATCTTCATAAAAGAAAATCTGTATCCGTGCTGCTACAATTGTTGTTTCCCCATTTTCTTTCCGGCTACCTTGTAGCTAGTACCGCACTTAATGTGCGATTGCTTTCAGTTCCATTTGGAGTTGGAATCCAAGTCTGAACTGAACTAAAGGAGGCTGACAACACACCTTGCTAGTAGCTAGTACAGTGGCCGATTTCCCGCTTAATGCTTTTGCGCTCCCACCTTTGAACTTTCACCCCAATGCCCACCTGCCAAGTGCGAAGGCCAGGGGCGTCGACTTAAGGCAGATAGTTTCAATCTTGCTTCAAAGTATTTTTTTACTTAAAAGAAATCACATGGGAAGTTATAGAAGATATAGTGATAGGCATCAAAGAAGCACACCTTGAATTTAGAGTTATGTATTTATATAGTTGGATAACAACATTAAGGATAAACAGTGAAGATAAACAGTTATAAAAAATATGTTGAAGAGCTTTTGACAAACAGCTTTCTACACAAATCGTAAACACATTACCAAACATGGAACACAAAATTAACATTGGTGAAAATTCATCAAAAATATCATTTTTGCTGCTACATTCATCGAAGTAGTCCAGCAGTAGAGAACAAATCGTGGTATAAATACGAGAAATATTGCGAAGTCTCAACACATCAACATTTAAACTTTTTTCAATCGAAAAAAAGACCTCAAGGTTGCGGGTTTTCCGAATGCTATTCCCACATCTAAAAGGCTCGCTGTTGCAAGCAAAGTCTATAAAGCCCATATTTTTGTCAATCTGTGTTGGTGTGAGAAAAGTTACCTAAATGCCAAAATTCCCGCTATTTGTTACTTGTGTTTTACCTGGAGAATAGATGGAGAACTTTTGAAGTGAAAATACGCAGATTGAGGTGCTAGAAATGGATTCGTTTTTTTTTATAATTCCATGGAAGGAAGAAGCTCTGTTGAAAATCTAGAAGTTATTTCTTCACGTTACTTCAAAGAAAGAAATTAAAATAGGGGTGAGGCACTGAAAAAGACAAATGTAGATTCCGTCGGAAAATTTCATTCGAAGAAAAATTGAACCTTAATACGAAATCGATGGTTTGCCTTTCAAGGATAATACAAAAAAAATACAAATGATCAGAAGAATTTCGTTCTTGATATAGGAGAGATCTATGAATTTGGAACGAAGTGATTTGACGTCGTTTTTCCTTGCAGCCCCTGAAATTGAGACGATGTGTTGCAACCTGTCGTTTGCTTGGAGATCTTCTATGTATTATGTCTTCCTAAGCCGATCTTTTTGTACGCACCAACTGATGCGTTCGTCAAAGTCTGGGGGAGGAAGACTGAATAAAAAAAGAAAAAAATCTTTCAAACGTCAAATTTCTCTCATCAATCTACCGACCAGTGCGAAGGGTCAAAATTTTACTTTCTTATTTAGTGATTTTTAATAAAACTTGTTTGATGCTGAAAAGCACTTGTTTTGCATAAAACAATGATTTAATTAGGTTTTGTTTTGCTTTAGCAAATTCTTGCATGATCAGGCGTATTGAGTCGCTCAAATTTCTTCAAAATTTTGAAGCTGATAAATAAAAATGTTTTGATTAATGGTTGTTCTAAAAAATATAGAACAAATTCATTTCTTATACGATATGCAGTAATTTTTTTTAAGCCACCCCCCTTATTGAAACCAGTTTTAGTTCATAAATAAAGGAAAAAATCAGACGTGATGTTTCTTAGACGAAACTTTTCATAGTTAGTCCTAAATATGCTAAGGATTTAAAAAATAGATTTTCAATTTCAAGCAATTTAAGAGTGATATAAGCTCTTATTTTAAATATAAATACTAAAAATAGGTTAAAAAAATGCATTCAAAAAATTTATGCGCTGGCAAAACTACATGACAAAGATATAAAAAAATTGTTTCAATTTAGTTATCGACTTTCTCGAGGACCGCGAGTAATTTTGACTTTGGAGGAAAAAGTGATAATAGTTTCCGTTTTGTCATTTTTGTTCCAATTCAACAAAAAATGGAAATTTTGAACTAAATTTAATGAACAAAATGAATCTTTCATATTTCTTGAGGCACCAGTCAAAACGTTTTGTAGACTTCGGCAAGGTTGGGAAATAAGTTGAAATCCTAAATATCAAATTCTCAAAAACTTTTTTGAATGATGTCAGATTTATTATTTAGATATTATTTAATTTGTTAAAGCGTTGTGTTTCTGAAACTAAAATATCTAAGCAAAATTGATTGAATGAAAGACAACAGAAAGGTTTAAAATCTGTTGTACGTATTCAAGTAGGTTTATTTTTGGAGTTTAAAAAAAATATATTTTAATTTCTTTTTGAAATCGATTGATTTGAATTTAGGAACCCAAAATATTCCAAAATCAATTAAGTATTAAAACATAGAAAACATAAATGACTTTCCCTTCTGTAACTTTCAATCATAACTTGAATTCCATTTTCATACTTAAATATACATTTTTGAATTTTAAGATTTTAGAAATAAGGTTGGGAAAATTTAGAAAACAGAAATGAGCTTCTGAATTCAGAATAACATTCATAATTATATGGTTAATTATTTAGAATTATAATTCAAAATCATTGAGCTAAATCTTAAGCATTTTGCCTTCCGATTTAGACAATTAAAAACATAGTTTAAAAGTTTTCTGTATTAAAATGAAAAGATGCTCAACAAAATGCTATTCAAATGTGACAAACTTTTAAAATTTGTCCTAAGGTTGTTAGGTTGCGGCCAACAAAATTTCATGTTTTCATCTAGTGTGAGTTATTTAGCCTTTAATAATAATTTTATATCTAACAAAAAAAAAACTTAGCAATCTAGATCAGAGATGAGCAATTCACGGCCCTCGAGACCCCAATGTGCGGCCCGCGAAGCCTTTCCGAATTGGATTATTTTCGTAATTTTTGCCTGCGGTAGTTCGTTAGATATCATAAAATACCAGCCAATAAACCATAAATAGTTGATACGGCGACTCGTTTAAATATGTAATTTACGTGATTCTGTTTGCATTTATCCCTCAATCATTCATATTGGTAACTTTTTTCCAGAAATGTAACATTCAATGTGTTTTTCAAAGGGATAAGTGCAATATCATTGTCAGAAATGAAATATTGGAGTTTATTCTTATTTAAAATAAAATTTTCCTAATTTTTCTTGAGCTTTTTTAAATTCAAAATCGATAACTAAATGAAAGTCGGCAAACGCAAATTAAAAAAAATCGGAAGAATATTTATGAGCACATAATGATGATTTTCATATTTTTGTCAAAGATAAAGTTGTATGATAAATTAACTCAGCAGAATTTTTTTTTTTGAAAACATTATTATTTTATCAAATTGGAAAAAAATGCTAATTTCGTTAGCAATTGAATTAAAACTCAGCATGAAAAGTGCCGGAAAAAAAATTTGCATTCATGATAAAACCCTGTATTGTAATTTTGTATTTGATTCCAAAAATATGTGGAAATATTCTCTGATGTTATACCTAACGTTGACAAATTCAGTCTTTTCACTTGGTAAATAACAATTCATATTCAAAACGTGAAGATATTTTTTTCAACAGGCCTTTGAAATCCTTTCCCAGTGGCACTAAAGTTTAATTAATAAAATCTATTAAAAAATGCTAAAAAACAATAAAGAATGTAGACTCTCCTAAAATTTGCTTGGGAATCTGTGAGATATTTTTGTTATTCCGAGGATTTCAGCATATTTGGTTGACACGTTATATTAAGAATGTTTTTCGCGAATTGCAGGAAAAAAAAATCAGGGCTTCGTAGGGCCAATTTTAACTGTGGATTTTTTTGGAAATACGTACAGGAAACCGAAATTTAGATCAGTGAATTTGAACCACAAAAATAAAAAAAAATATATATCTCTAGTATTTTAGTTATTGTTGTGATATAGATACATAGCTCCAGAAGACTTTTAAAGAAATTAATGAGTAGATACCGCCAGTTAAGATAAAAATGGCCTATATGGAAAGGCGTTAAACGTGTTTGTGCATCGTACGTTTTTAAGGAAAAATGTGATGCAAATGATGTCTATGTTTCGGTATGAGCCGTTTCAAATAAACGAATTATAAAATAAAAATGTCTATATTTGGAAGAACGAATGTTTGCGAAGAAGTTAAAGTTAATTGACAAAGTTTTTTTTCAAAGATTTAAAATAAGTGATTTGAAATAAAAAAAAATCGCTTAATATTTTTAATTATTACGATTTAGTTTTTGCTTATCTAGCAAATCTATTTGTTATTATCTATAGAGTTCGATAAATGATTGACGAGTTTTAATTCATATTAGCGCGGCCCGCCGAGAATGTTTTTAAATAAAACTGGCCCGTTGGTTCAATAGGTTTCTCGCCCCTGCTCTAGATAAAGTTCAATTAATGAAATAGATTGTCAATTTGTGAATAATGAATACGTTAAAATCATCAAAACTGATTTCCAAATAGCATATTAAGCGATAAGCTTACATAGAAAACAATAATATAAGTTTTTGGCTTTGATTGAAACAGATTTACTGATTGTTAAACACAAAATATGATTTACGTATGGAAGCATTCGTCCAAAATTTTATAGAAATCGCATTTTAAGGTTCATGCTTGAAATATTGTACATCGCATAACTTTTGATCTCATTAATAGAATATTCAAAAATTTCAGAGATGTTAACTTTATATTTCAACAATCACTCTGCAAAATTTCAATAAAAAGCGTTGCGTAATTTCTGAGATATCGCAGTTTGAATGGTGTTAGTCCAAGAAGCCCGATTTTCGTAGAGTCACTGTATCTCTGGCCACACAATTTTTAGAAATCTCAAATTTCGTGATATGATAGTGTGATAGTTGATCTATCTCACGCAGAAAATTTGATTGAAAAATATCATCAGAGAAAAAGTTATGGAAGTTGAAAATCAAAATGACAGAGCGCGAGCTTCCAATTTCTATACAATTATGAACGGTTTCATCTACAGTCTTATTTTCGAAGCATGTTTTTCGGTTTTTTTCTTAGACTTTGAATAATGGAAAACTGAAGTATTGTAGATGAACAATGTCTGATAAACACATTTTAGTTACATTACGAAGTTTCCAAAGCTATAAGATTTGTAAAATTCAGTTGGGAAACAAGAGAGATATATTGGTTTAAAGCGAGTAGTGTCAAGTTGACACTCAAAGTCTTATCAGGAAGTTTTTTTCCTGGGTTTTCAGGGCGCATCCATAAAAAGTGATGATGTAAAATTAAAGGTTTCAAGAATTTATTTAGGATCTCTTCCAATAGTGTCCAATAGTGTCAGATTGATACTCAAAAACGGATTAGGGTTACGAAAGGAAGCAGGAAACGTTTTTTATTTTTTTCAAAAAAAAGTCAATATTCAAAATATCGTTGGTCTGTAGAAGAGTGTCCGTCCCGGGATTTCCCGGGCGGGAATTCCCGGGAATTTGAAAAATTCGAGAATTCCCGATTCCCGGGAATCATAGTTTCATTCCCGGGAATTCTCGACATGTATGAAATTATTTCTCTGGAAAAGCCTGACAGCCTCCCAAATCATTCTTATTGTTCTTTTTGAAAATGTAGTCATACAAAACTCATTGAGGATATTCCGATTCCTGTGGCAGTAGACATTTTGCAGCCAATGCAATGTTGTGCAATTTTTTATTCAAATAGATAAGTTTGAAAAGATTATATGAATTTCCACATCGTTTTCATTGAACGAAAAACTCACAACACTTCGCGCAGCGCAGGTAGACAGATTGTGTTTTATCGAAAGTAATATGTATGCACTTGTTTTCCTCTGATTTTGAATGCCAGATGAATTTCAAAATCTCAAAATGAAGGATACATTGTATTTTTTTTTTTCATATGAAGAGCAAATATGTAAAATTTGCAGAAAAACGAAAAAAGGTTGGAATTATCGACAAATAAAAATAATTTTTTTACTACCCCTATTTGCACGAATGAATTTCTTCATTTGACATATTCGAGTTATTTGATAGTTCGTTTGACTGTTTTTAATTTATCATTGTTTAAAACAGTTTGATTTATTTAATTAAAAATAAGTTAAAAACATTATGGAGAGTACATTTTGAACAAATTATGTGCTTGTATGCACGGAAGGTTCGATAACCTATGTATATTTGAATCAAAGTACATATATTTTACATGTTTTTGAATATTTCCCGGGTTCCCGGGAATTCCCGGGAAACAGGCCACCAGATTTCCCGATTCCCGGGAATAGAAAATTGGCCGGGAAATGGACACTCTAGTCTGTAGTAAGGTCCAGGCCCGTGCGAAGGACCCGTCCATGGGGAGGGGTTTTTTCAAAACTAAAAATTTAGCTAGCTAAAATAACAATACCAAAAAATGCAAAAAATAAGAAAAATTATTTCTAAAATCATTTTTTAAGGTTCTCATTAACATCACACAAACTTAAAAAAATAATAAATTTCACTGATACGATTCAAAATCTATCAGAATCAAAATTTTAAATCAATAAATAAAATAAAACCACGATTTTAAATTAAATTTTCGATAAGAAAAAAAGCTCCATTTTGAACTTTAAAGATTTTATTCAAAACACAAAGATGATGATTAAATTGATTTTGATAAAAAAGGAATTTTTTTATTTTTATTTCAAGAGCGCCAGTGATTAAAGTAAAGATACAATTTTTCGATCTTTCCAAAGATTCATTAAAAACATGGATCGATTTGAGGAAAAATGATATACAATAATTAATGAAACGATTATATATTTTTAAGCGCAGTTAAAGTAAAGCTTGAAATTTTCAGCTTTGAATATTTTGACGCCGCCAATTGAAATATTGGGTACTGCTAGAAATAGCTTAGCTTAGCTTGATTGACTACTCACATCCACCTGAATCAGTGAACCCGAAATGCTCTGTTACTATTTGAAAAAAAAAAAAGATCTTCATAGAAATGGTTTTTCCTTATTTAATTGTTGATTAGTGATATGATTGTTCATCTTTTATTGTTTGAAAATAAATGCATTTCGAATACCATGATCGCAGGCGTGGCTCAGTGGAACGAATTCCACATCGCCAATGGTTGCTACTCCGTGATTGACCGAGGCCACCAATTTTGTTCAAAGGTCAAATGAAAGGTGTCTGGGACTGACAGCACATTCACAATGCCCAAAACTGATGCTCTCTCTTTAATCATCAATAACGGCGCAGGCCACGTCCTAGTAGTCAAAAGATAGTTTGGAAAAGAGAGAAAGGGATTAAAGAAATAATTCGTGCTTTAGGACCGAGGTCACCTCTGCATCCTAGCAAATAATGTTTTGGGAGTGTGGGTTAAAGGATATGATCAGGAAACACTTTTGACCAGTGCGATCTAGTAAACCAAGAAAATCTGCTAAAACTGAAACCATAATTTATTGCCTAATTGTTTGCATTTACATCACTTTTTTACATAGGTTTTTTGTTAATCAAAATATTCAAAACAAATATTTATTTTCAAGGATTTCCTAAAAATATCTCGTATTTCTCATCAATTAAAAGGGCCATTATAAAAGAAATGTCTAATCGCTAAAATTCTTTAAAAGCCTTAATTTTTCAACTACTGTTCAACACATATTTGACTTTTTTTCTTGACTGTGTGAGCTTACTAATTTATATTTCCAAAATTAATGAATTTGTAGGTACATATACTAATCACTCTCAACATGTCATGGAAATCTTTTTATTTTTCAATAAGCTCATCTGAACAAAAAAATGTTGTTAGCAAATATATGGTCAATATTTTGGAAATGGTAAAATTATGCATTTAAATGTGAAGACTATTGATTCCAAATATTTTAATGTGATGTTTTTCGATTTGTAGGTTTAATCAGCTCTGAGAACTCAATTTTCTCAACGATAATCAAAACAATTATTTTTCATTTTTGTTGTGTTATATTGATTTTTGTCAAAGTTGTTAGTCCTATCTTCTTTACTACAATCTCATGCAAAAAGCAAATTACTTTTGAATAAAATCTTTAAAATGGTTAACCCTACTATCAACTATGATCTACTCAAAACAAAAATAGGAACTAACGATAATAATATGTTAGAATGAATTTGTTAAGTTGGATCTCATTGGAATTTTTATAAAGAGGCAAAGTAAGAGAACCAATTTGGATAAAAAAACAACACATTTGAAAGAATGCTTTTAAGAAATGGACCTTTAACAGACAACAGAAACAAGATTCGGCTGTGGCCCAGACACATTGAAAGAAAAAAACGCTAGACCAAAATTGTTAATCTAAATCCATCAAAAGTCTTGTGCCCATGCACCTCTACTAAGGCTCGCCAGCGTTCAAGTAATGAAAATATATAAAAACAGATACTTAGCTTCGATTTGTCGGAACTCCATTCCAAATATCCAATTTTTATTCATCCAGCTGAATGTACTGCTCCATTGTTTTGGTTGCCTTTCTGCACTTTGCCTGTTCCTCTAGATCCCGGTCCATTGTAAATAATCACCGAAGTCGTTAAAAGACTTTATAATTTTTCAATTTGAAATTTTCACCATTTTGACAATCGAAAAAAAACGCTTCCTTTCAACTCTACCAAAGCCTGCTACTTGAAATATTGGGTACTGCTAGAAATGGATAAAAACAAGAAACTAAGTTTTTCTCATTTAAAGTTTAGATATATTGGCAAGATTTTGTTTTCTGGAAACAAAACAATAACTCAGAGTTGATAAACAAAGACAAACTTATAAAAATAATTCTAATAATTGTATTATTTGACTATAAAATTCGTTAAATTAATGTGAAAATTTAAAACAGCAATAAAATGAAATTTGGTCAATTTATTTGAAAATAAAAATAAACAGATAGTTCAATAAAATTTATGTTCTATCAGTTAAAACATTTCAGGCGTACTTGTTGTCAAAATACTGTCAAATTTTCGGTTTGTAATTAAGTCAATTGCATTATCCAAGGTTTTATGAGATTTTCATTAGGGCCGACTAAAAAATTTTGAATCCTTGAGCTCCTCCATATTCCTCACATATTTGCAGCTCATGGACTGATTAAAACTTCTCATGATAACTTTAGACAAATCTGGCAAAAATATCCGTTAGATTTAGAATATATTTTAGAACTAGATAATGATCTGGCACTTCGGAAAATGATTCTTTCTCTTAGTGATCCCTTCCAATTTTTTTTTTGGAGACTTACATTATGGCATTATATATCTGAAAAATAAAGTAAAAATACATAAATTCCACCGTAAATGGGATCAGTACACTGTATAGCCGTTCTGTGTTGCAATTTTCATTCATTATGACTTTTTGAATATTGCTTTTTCGCAAAAATCCAATGCATACCATGAGACTGTCCCCTCTGAAGCATCAGTTGTGATCTGATCCTGATCTTCTAAAATAAACTCCTAGTTGGAAAACACCACATAATCCGAATTTTTTCTCAAATTTATCATGGTCTTCCAAAAAATCCGGTGGCCGAACAGAACTTAGCCTTCAGAGGGGACAGTCTCATGGTATGAAAGGCAAAATTAAAATAATAATATTAAAAAATAACTACACAGAACTGCTGAACAGTGTTCTGATCCCATTTTTTGCGAATGCTATGGACGTTAACATTATCTATTTGCTGCCATAATTAATTTCCCTAAGAAAAATTGGAGAAGTTGTAATTTGAGGAATATAATATAGGGTTTTGATCGGATCTTACTTGAAATTGTCTCAAAAACATGATACAATTATAAAATTGATCCTACCCAAAACTGCTCCACTGGCTCAGCAACAAACATCGAAGGAGAAAAGCGTAACCCACATCTATTCAAGTAAAACTTTCACCTATTCGAAAAGTAACGATTGCTCCCATCAAAACAAATGAGTCTTTGGCAAAGCGAAAGCAGATCGACTTCGACGATGAATAAAAAGAAGGATTAAGGCTTTCTTCCTTTGGGTTTGGGTTTGGGTAGGTACACTACGTATGTATGTAGGTAACGGCAGAGCGTTTCTCTTGGTTTTCTCATTCATTCATTTGGCCATTTGTCTGTCTTTTGGCTCTTATCGAAATTTTATGTGTTTCGTACTGTTTTTTTTTATTTCATGTTCAGAAGGAAAATGCGGGAGGGTAAAGAAAACAACAACCACCTCGAAAGAAGAAAGCACACAGCATCATTTTGTTTGAGATCCTTTTGCCTTTCCTCCCATTTTCCCTTCGCTTCATCAAGAAAGCATAAAAAAAGTTGCCAGAAGAATACACACACCTTCCGAGAAAAACAGTCAAGTTGGAGGCCTTCCGCTCAACTTCTTCTAGGTACCTACCTAACCCAATTCATGTCCCGGGCTTCACAATTCCGATACCAATATACAAAATGGTGATTTTCTTTGTTCAAGCAAGTCTTCCCGAAACGACCTCGTTCGTTTGCTCGCTTCTTCTGAAGATTTCTTTCGACCCCTGCCCTCAACCCTAGTACTCAATCCGCACCATTTCATCAGCACCGCACCGGGATTCGAAATTGGATTGTATTGTCTATGGAAATGGGAAAATAATTGCACGTTAAGGTGGTTATCGCAAATAACCGGGTTTTGAACCTCGTCTGCAAGATGGAAAGGTTTTTCTTGGGGGGAGGGGAAGTTCAGTCAGCTTATCATTATGAGATAATGTAGGCTGAAATCGGACAAGACAAAAGTCTATTCACAAGCTGCTCGATGATGCTTTTGTTTCCGTCCAATTCAATGGCAGCTGATTGATGATGCAAGGAGCAGGTTTGGAACGGGTTTTTCTTCGTGATAGAGGCTGATGATTTTTTTTTCTGTATTAAAGTGTACTTTCCATAATATTCATTTGTTTTGAATAGGAGTTTTCTATCTAAACCTCACGATCATTTTTTAATTTACTCATTTGTTTACAAAGTTAAATATTCGTTGGATTTTCAGAGAATAATTGAAGGAGTGAGAACATATAGGGTAGAATGAGGATACTTGATCCCCTTTTGTTATTTTAATCATATTTTTTTGGGAAAATTTATCAACTCGTCGTCTTTTGCATTTTCTGATATCGTATTATTTCAAGTTTATATGCTCAAAAAGTTGGAACGAAAAATTAACTCTTAGATAAAGTAGAAGGATTTTTGTGAGACTAAAAAAAGTTACAGAGGACATGATCCTCAACTAAAAAAGAATTGATCCTTAATTCGGGATACCTTGACCCTAGGCAAAAATCTAGTAAAATCCGTACATAAAAGGTCCGGTCTACTACCCTACCATCATTGCATACTTCAAGGCGTAATTTTCTACTTTTTAGATAAATACAGTGTTTATAGTCCTTTTTAACAGATAATTACTGAATAAACGTAAGTTATTAAACAGATAAGTGAACAGTGATTTCATGAGAACCAATGATCACGATCCATTCGGAGTAAAAATATATTTTTTTGAACTCTAGGGATCAATTATTCCCATAACATACATTTTTAAAAACTTCTTCTTAAAAATATTGAGAGTACACTATAACTTTGAAAATATGGCATTATGAAGTTTATATTACACTCTTTCAATTGACATAGTGGAATAAATATTTTTTAATTTTTTTTTTTTTCATGTAAGAAACATTCTAAAGTGATAAGAAAAGATCTTCAAATCACATTTTATTAAATTTTTCAAACAAAGTTTAATAACACGAAAAATAAAAATTTTAAAATTTGTTAAGATATATCAGTATTGTTGTTTTGTTCTATTTGTCACATTTTTCTGGAATATTTGATATCTGTAAGACATTCCTGTTTCGAAATATAGCGAAGGAATCGAGTATCCCCAGGGATCAAGTATCCTCATTCTCTCCTACATATCAAATCCAAAGTTCGATTAGAAAAATTGATCTCATGAAAAACGTAGCTTGAGAAAACATTGAAAGTTTGGTTTGGATTATTTTTAAAATTGTATTTTTTCATGGATATTAAATTCGATATTAGAGTGTCCGTTTCCCGGCCATTTGAGCGTTCCCGGAAATCAGGAAATCTGACGATCCTCCTCTGACGAGAAGTTAGATTTTGACACTCATCTGCATACAAAACATAGTGTTTTTAAACTTTTAGGTAGTAGTATTGCAAAATATTTCAAACTTTTTTAATGCCTTAAAAATTCAATATGCACTTATAAAACCCAAGATCCAAAAACTAAGTACTTTAACCGACAAATTCCTTCTGCAAAAATTTGATATAATTGGGAATGATTCTTCAATATCGATAGATGTTGTTTAGCTAGACTTCAGGTTATTCAGTTAACTGTCCTTCCATTTAAAAAATGTTCTTTCTTTGCCAATGATTTGGCTTCTGTCAACAGTTTGCGAAACGGAGGTTTTAAATGATGAGTTTTTGCAAAATTGAACATTCAGATTCTTTTCATAGCGTTTCTTTATTAGAGCTGTTTGGTTTTGTTGGATTGGAACAATGTTTAAGTTTAGCCATCTATCAAGGATGAACTACCATTTTCCTTGCTCAATCTGATCCATGTTTCCAAATAAGATCGTGCAAATTTTCAATATATCAGCATATTTAAAAGGCTTCGGAAATTCCCGGTAAAATTTAGCTTTTCCTGAGATTCGGGAAATCCCATTTTTATATTCTCGGGAATTAGCGTTCGGGAAATTCCCGGGTAAGACACCCTATTCGATATGAAACCATCGTGTTATTCAAAAGGTTCCTAGCAAATTGTTCTGAAAAAGTGGCTCCAAAGACAAATAGCATGCGAAGAATTTTAAGTTATCATAAGGTCCAAATCATTTGTCCTTATTCTTATGATATTTTTAATGATTCGCTTGAATCTCATGAATCAATTTTATCAGTTTTCTAAATTTATTTTGGCTCTGGGATAACGACTAGATACAACATTCATAATTTCAGTAAGTATTTTTCCAAAACAACATCTCGGCAATGTTAGTTTTTTTGTCGTAAAACTGTTTGTTTACATTTTGTTTCATTCGACGTAATGAAAGCGCATGCACGCCACTATCTTTACTCACTTACAGTAGAAAGTCCATTCACAAATAATCTTTTCTCCCAAAGCTTATCCCAAATTAAGTTTCAAATATCCGAGCAAGTCCGGATAAAATCGGGCAAGCTTAACCTATTTTGGTTGCAGGATTTTTTTTCGGCTCGTATCTGGGCCGGACAAATTCTTGCTTTTTTTCATTAAAACGTGGTAAAAAATGTCGACCAGGAATCCGGGTAATATCCAGCGAAATTTGGTCAAAACGTAGGAATAATTCAACAATATTTTTTTAATCAAAACTCATGAGCAGTTTTTAAATCGATTTTTAAGCTTCCAGAAAACCTTTCATGATCATTTTTATAAACTTGCTCAAAAATTTTCAAAAATTTTCATTTGGACATGATGTGTTACCTTGTTTTGTCGATGGAATAGAAAGTTTTGATTGTGTGCTACGCGGGAGTTTGTTACGGAAAATAGTTTAATAATGGGCGCTTTTGAAACCCGGTTGCATCGATAGAAGAAATTACCAGTTCATTTCTCCAGAAGCAGAGTCGGCGCTTGCGGAAAGGAAACCGGTGAGGAAATTCCATGTTGCTATTTAACTATCTCTCTTTTATCCCGCTTTAGTAATATTAATCAGGTTATTGCCGCTCTAAGAATGGGATACATGTATACGTTCCCACAGGTGCAAGTGGGATGCAGATACCATAGATAAGATCCTTTATGAAATTTTTCTCCTCTCTCTTTCCTTTAATCACTTGATGGTGGCTAGTAGCAGCCTTGCCAGATCTACGGATTTCTCCGTAGTTCTACGGATTTTGACCATTTCTACGGAGCTACGGATCGATGCTCCAAATCTACGGATTTTCAGCATTTCCTACGGATTTTCTACGGATTATCGAATAAATTCAAGGGATTCTGCGGATAATTGAAAATTCTACCTGACGACCAAAAAAAAAAAAAAAGGTCATCAAGTTTTATCTAGCCGAAAACAGTACATTTTTCGATTTTCGTGAAATCTACGGACTTGAGCGGTTTTCAATCTGGCAACGCTGGCTAGTAGTTTTCGCTAATAGAAAAATTCATTCAAATCAAGTAGGCGACGATTGTGCTTCATTCGGGTCCGCGTGTTGTTCGGGTGACCGAAGACATGACTGAAATCTATTCAAAAATGGCTAGTGGCACAACTACGGTACGGTAAAATGAAGTGATTCCATTCGCTATAGTTTTTCTCATATGCGGGAAAAATGAAATGAAATAATTCAAGACTGGAAACAGGGCGCTAACAATCTATTCTAAATTTTTGTTTTTTCATCTAATGCTTATGTTTTTTTTGTTAAGATAAAAAAAAATCCATTTACTGATTTTTTAAAAGGATTAAAACCAATAAAAATTTTACAAGTTTAATCTTTTAGAACCATCCCAATAATAATTTTTCTTCAGTATGCTCATCTTTTTATTAAACTTAATTCCATTTACTTTCCACCCAGTTGCCAAATAAGAAAAAAAAATCCCCGCCTTAATATTTTAACTATTTTAACGATTAATTCAAGTCCCCACTGGGCTTTCCTAGATGCAGCAGATTTACGATTCGGTGGAACAACATGCGATTCGTCGCAGGTTACAAAACGATTCAACCGTTATCTAGAATGGAATAGGTTATAGTTGTAGATGTCAAATCGGCATACATACGGGCGTGATTTGCTTAGGAAACGTTTTAAATTTAGTTTGTTTAGAGGACATTTTACATTCAATATTTTGGGAACATCGATAAGAATCTTCAATTTTTAAAATAACTGGGACGCTTATTTGAGTCCCCGCGACGTGGCTTGTCGGTGGAATATGTTTTTTCCTTAATTTTTCATGATGAAATATGGTAATTTATTCAATTTTCAGTTATCGACTTAGACATTGCCCTAAATATGCACCTCAGCACCGGATTCGATTTAGCCATAAATATTAATTCATTTTCGGATATTCGGATTTACTTTGACAATATAACTACCCTGAATTACTATTTGTAGGGTGTGGTCATATTTACTGTTCTTAGTTTTTTATACTTCAACTGAATTTATCTTTTTCGATACTTTGTTCACATATTTTGTCTGCAATTTTTTAAAAAGTTAAAAATTGTTTATTTTAGATGAGATGGAAATAAATATGGTTATGATACCTAATAAGGTCGGTTACATCTAAAGGTAAGCTTAGAGTGTTTTGAGGTAAGATGAGTATAAAGGTAAGGTTATTCTGTTGTATAACCATTTCATTTATTGATTGTATTATATAAGAACGTTCAATCAGTTGCCAGCTGGGCAGGTATCTACACGCATGCGGAATACCTGTCAAAGATTTATAACACTGAAAATGTTATGAATTTTATACGGTTGCGAAACTGTTTGCTTGTTCTACAAATAAGACATACACATACACGAAATACATTCATTACATGACAGTTCAAACGAAGCCATGGTGTCGGGTATGTGGTGATTTGCATTGAAGATTGGCCGAACTAATAATCTAAAGAATGCAATTTAACACATACGTTGGCGAAACTGCGGTGAATCCGTGCACCCATGGTGGATTATCTACATACATACATACATACTTGCTCAAAAATTTTCATTTGGACGCATATATAAAAAAAGTTACAACACGATTCGTTTTTTTTTTTTTGATTGGTTGATTTGGCAAATACAGTGAATAAATTCGAGCAAAACCCGGACTTTTTTCAATGAAATCCGGGCAACCGTGCCGGGCAGGACTTTTCTCAAATTTATAATCGATCAAAACAAACTGAAACAATTCCAAAAAAAATGTAAACTATCAATTTGTTTTAAAACAACACTAATCAAAATCCAAATATCTCGAAAATGCATGGATATTTTTCTGTGATATAATTAAAAAAAATATACTAGAGATCAGAAGAAATTAGCCCATGGTATTTTTATTGAATATTTCAATGTATGTGCGAGATATCGAATGAAGAATGCAAAAAAATCGCAAAAATCAAATTTATTTAATTTTTTGAAAAAAGTAGTTTTTGGAAAATCTCTGTTATTTCTTCAGATTTGCAAATTCTAAAAAATTTTTAATCTCAATCAATCACAAACTCCTTCCTACACTCAATTAAAAGGTTTTGAAGAAATTAGCAAAAATGTATTGAAATGCACGACGAATTTCAAAAATTATTTTTCAAATTTTAAGGGCTATCACTTTTATAATATTCAAAATATCGACTTCAAAGTTTTGTTATTCGAATTAAAATGTTATTATTTCACTCAATCAATAACTGCAATTCTCATTTAAAAAAAGTCATGCATTAAATGGTTTATTTTACATACCAGTAGGAAGTTAAAAATGAGCTATAATTCAGGAAAAATATCAGAAAATCTCTTGATAACATAGCTCTATTTATAACCTTTCTTTCGTGTTTATGTTAACTTGCTTGCTACAAACCTCATAAGAAAATTTTCAAGAAAAATTGACTTTTTTCAAAATAACTCACTGCGCAGAAACAAAGAACAATTTATCTCATATTTGGCAGAAATACTTGAAAATGCATGAGAAACAACCCATATGAGACTGACTGTGATCTGCGAAAACAACCGAAAAGTGAACTAGTCTGCTAGGCAATTTGAAACAAAGTTTCGTATTTTGAGCCTAGTTTCAACGATTTTAAATTGTTGATCTAAATTTCCAAAATCATTTAAAGTACTTCACTAATGATTCAAAAACAAGTAATGCTGTTTCCGCAGGATTTTTCCATCCCCAAAATTGCGTTTCCCAATCCCTTCCACTTCCTAACTTCATCAGTATTTTCTCCGCAGAGGCTTTCGGTTTAATGTCAGTTTTAAAAAGAATTGAAAATGCCACCATACCACACGTCGTATTCACCAGTTCGCTTTGTGGGCTTGATGAGTTCGGTTCGCTTCGGTTTTTCTCTCGCGGATCTCGTGTGGAAAATAAAAGTGATAAAATTAGTTCGGTTACTTACGGAAAATATCGAATATAGGGTCGGAATCGGAAAAGGGAACTTGTTTGAGAAATTATGGTTTTGATTGATATTCAGTTGATAAGTTGTGATTAAAAGAAATGTGATGTGTGGTGTAATGATGAAATGCAATCCAGAAAGCGGACGACGCTTAGTCAAAATGGCGACTGAGTCTCCGCGAATAATTTGCAAGTTTTTTTTAAGCAGCATCGGTGTTTTCCAAAAAAAACGGATTATGGGTGTAGGAATGTATAAAAATTAAATGTGCGAGTGTGTAGGGAAAAATTATCGAAAGTATTCTTCGAGCGGTTTTCGTGCGTGGGTGGGAATCCATTCATTTATAGTCAGTGCATGGGATGCTAGGATTATATCAATTTTAAAGTACTGGCGCAATATGCTGATGGATAATACTATTGTGTTTCTGAGTGGGCGGAATTTGGAAAAACTAGTCCGAATATTATGTGATCTTGATAAAGCGCTGGTCAAACAAGAAGTGATTGGTCGTAAAGTAAAATTGCTCAAGAACATGGCGTCCAATTCACCTTAACTGGTTTTTTTTAATCAGCATGCAGTAGATATGAGTGCGTCTGTGTGTTGGTCAGACATGGCGCCCCGCGCCAAGCGAAGAAAACTCGATGGAGAGAGAAGACTATGAGGCAGGGATATGGTGAGAGCGTTCTAATTTGTAAACATATTATCAATTTATATTTGTATTTGTGTAATGTATTTTCTTGTTATGTTTCTCTCGTCGGCGGGTAAAAAACAACGTGACTGCCAGGTAGGCGATGGTGGCGAGTAGCAGAAGCTCGCAATAATATTTCATTAGGCGTTGCCAGAGTTTCAGAAAGTTCAACAAATTGCTGTGATGGATAAAATACATGCATTGATTTGAGTGAGCAGAATTTGAAAATATTGAATATCGATGCAAGAAATATGATAAAAAGTTATTCGTCGTTTACTGCTCTATGTTGTTATGATGCATAACTAAATATTTAATTTTCAGTCGTTAATCCTATCTATTTTAATACCTTTTTGTTTACCTCACCGTTTCTCAACATCTCTGTATTTGATCAAGCGATGATTCTTGTCTCAGTTATATTTTTACCTCTGGTAAAAATATAACGTTTGTTGATCTAATATAGGATTTTTCGTTTTAGTAATCTTGAATAATACTGTTTCATGTATTTTTTTTTTCTTCAAAATGTAAAATAAGTCAACTGATAAAAAGAGGATCGTTAAAAATAAAAGGTAATACTGAAGTAACAGCTGCAGGCATGCGAAGTTATGTCTTATTTATCATTTGATCATATGGATGTTGTGTCGCTTTAATTTTTCTATTATTTCAGTATCGCATTCAATTATTTAAATATTTTATTGTTTACTACTATATTTTATCATCAGTTTTTTAGAAGGCAGGCATCTGGGGATAATCTGATGAAGCTATTGCAAGCGTTGTGGAAGCCAACCATTGAAATTTTTACCTTCTTTTTGATGTGATAATGCACATGTGTTCTTGTGATCATACATATAACTTTCAGGTGCCTAAATAATTAATAATTGGTTTTTCACAGCGTATCCGTCCAAAACATAATTGAAAACTTATAATACATCTTATAATCACATATATTTTCTAAACAGTATCCATGCATGCTGAGTGAGGTGATCAAGGAATCTATCTATAGGAAAAAATTCTTAGCTTTTTCTTTGAAACAACCACGATGCTGCTATAAAAAACTAACTAACATAAATCATGTTCTAATTTTCAGGAATTTTAAGCAGAAGAAACGTATGCGGAAGCTGTTCTACTACCCAACATATTACTATATGAGCCCCTTCGAGCCAAAGGGGTATAAGTGTATAAAAGCTTATTTCGAGAAAACACGCTTTTAAATTGATATGTTTTTCATATATTTTCCGAGAATTTGTATTTTTTTTCGAATGTAAAAGTATGATAGTAAAATTCAAAAAATCCGAAAAAATCATCAAATATTGAAATGTGAAAAAAATTTTGAAATTAATAAGTCAAAATCGACCATTTGGTCACTTATACCCATTTGGCTCTGAGAGGCTCATATATGCATTTATAACTATATGAATTTTATAATGACTGATAAAAAAATATGATATTATTTATCCTATTAAGTATTATATTTCATTTGATCATATTAATCATTATATGAGCTATCATATAACATAGGTAAGGCGCATCAAGGTATGGTTTCTCTTGTTTAAACTAAACGAGACACAAATGTTTTTGGACGCTTGTTTCATCTGGTCGAAGCCTGCCGGTTTTAAAATCCAGCTTTAAAAATGATTTTTTTTTCTCAAGGGTATTAAAAGGATTCCTGCAGTTTGATTTCTTCAAAATGTTTCCATTCTAATACATTGTCATTATTTTTTTGTCGTTTTTAATTTTTCAGGTGATTTGAACTCTCTGGCTCATTTAATCTAAATGTTTCAAACTTTTCACACATAGATATGATATTTTTCATACCTTCTATATAATGTTTTTTTTTATGTCAATTGTTTTATAATTTTTTATTATATTATTTTTTATATTTTATTACAATATACTGTACTGTATTATATTATTTCCTTTGACTATATTTTATTAACTTTATCGTTAATATATATTAATAACAAGGGCAGGGGCATCTGGGTATCCTCGTTTTACAAAAAGAGCGGGTTACCGTGTATGCTAGTACCGTATTGAATACTAGACGTTCCTCAATTTATGTCAAGGGAATTTGGCATGGTTGAGAAAAATAAAGTATTTGATTACTTTTTGTAAAATAAGGACGCACTCTTTTTTCGGAAGCCTTGGCGGCGGGATTATAATTTGCATGCTATCGTGGTTAGTCCACAATATGGTTATAGCTTCTCGAGACTTTTCCCTTTTTCACCCTGGATACCGTTAGTGCCTCTGCTTACGATTCCAATCCCTTAGAAGTCTCATTGAGTGGTTATTATTGTGTTGCGTGGTAGCCAAGATGGACGTGTGGGTTATTTTTTTTGCCACAACCGCGGCGCTGCCGTAAACCCAAGGTGGATACAATACATACATATACATACCACACGTCGTATTCACTGATTCCGCGAGCGTTTTGCTAGCTGTTGAATCATGTGACAGTCGACACCCCTGGCCCAGGGTCCAAAGTATAACAAAAATTGTCCGATGTTTTTTGGGTCCCTAGTTATAGGTTTATATTTGATAATGAACAGGCTGATCTTGCGGCTAAAATGGATTGCCTCTAGAACCTTCCTTAATTCCTACTCCTCAACAAGACATACTTGAAGAAATTAGAAGAAGAGTTGGCATACTATGGGATAATGAGTGGACAAATACAGCAGAAAATAAACTAAGGGAGATAAGATGCACAACACGTCATTGGAAATACAATACCACGACAAGACGCGAAAAAGTTGCGATTCGACGTTTAAAAATAGGACATTCATGGGAAACTCACACATCCTTGATCGATAAAAGCGACAAAAAACTGCGAAGTTTGTGGCGTAAGAAGAACCGTAAAACACCTTCTGTTGGACTGCAAAAAATACGAAAGTCAAGCAGAACATAAACTTATAAAATTTGTAATATCAAGTGGTTTTATCTAGAAATTATAAAATTCTAAATATTGTGTTAGTTTTAAGGCTTTATATAATTAATTTTAAGTATTTTATAAGTATAGACTCGAATAAACACTAAGTGTTTAAAAAGTCTCAAATAAAATTTAAAAAAAGATTTTTTTTTAAATAACGATTACATTTTTACGACGCCGGATTGGATCAATGATATATCCTTCAAACTTTATCTAGGTTTGAATACCCTTCACCAACACGTGTCGATTAATCGATATTCTTCAGAAAATCATTGCATTGTTTTGACAAATGATTTCATAATTCAATTATCTATCTGGGGTAAGATGCTACAAAATGGAAATGTCTGATTATTTCTTTACCTTTCGTTCAAGTACGATTATTTTGTAATACTCTTTTCTTAACAGTAAAATTTCATTCGTTTAAACTTTTGTTAAAAAGTTTTTAAACTACGAAAGTAAGAAGAATTTGTTGAATAAATTATTCCACTAAATGTCAGAAAAAGAGTAAAAGTTGGTTCAAATATCAAGAGTAGATCAAATAAATTGGTCGCTGTGGATTTGCTCATACAAAAAAAATGTGAGAAAAACATGTTCAAAAGTAATTAAAAATTGTGTACTCAAGAAATTTTTATTTTTCTGGTTACGTCGATGTTTCCGACAAAAAAAGTCTCGAATGTTTTGCTTTTAACTAATGAGAAATTGAAAAAAATAACGTGATTTTTGGCTCCATTCCGTTAGCGTAATATGGAATGCTTTACCGCACAAAATGTAAAGAAATGAGTCCTTGGAATGCAGTTTGTTGCTGTTCTTCTTATTATGGGCATCTGTCTGTGGCCCAGACTGTGGGTAAGCATGTTTTGCATGAATAAATATACTCACACATGATACTCCTTGAGCTTCCCAAACTGATGTAGGTTATTCTTGTTATCATTTTGTTAAAGTTTATCGCCATTTGTGTTGAACGTTATTTGATTTGATAACCTTACTCAAAATGCTGTAATCTGTAACAGAAATTCTGTGATGAAAACTTTTTAAAAATTGAAGGGGTTGCAGATCCCAGTTGACAGTAGTTAGTATTTTTATATAAAATTTCAAATATTAAGTTTAAATTACAGGTTAAATCTCGAGCTTTGGACAACATTTTCCAGTTTTGTTTATTTATAGCGGGATTTTGTTGTTTTTTTTTACAAAAAAAGAAAAAAATATTTAAATTTTGTTTACTCAATCAATCATTTCGTTTGTGAGCCTGTAGAAAAATCAACATTTAAATGTGATTAAGATTTAAAATTTGCTATTTTTCTGTTGTATGATTCCAGCATTGAATTCGTACCAGGCCTTTCAATTCAAAAAACAAATTAAAGAAATTTTAAGTTCGATACTACAATTTTTGTTTTGATAAACACCCTGAATCTATTTGGCATTTGTAGATTGGAATAAAGAATACAAATTCATAATTTAAGCCGTGAGTATAAATAATAAGCACAATTTTGTTACATAAAAAACTTTAGAATTCAGAAAATGAAACCCCAATTTTATTGTTTAGTATGATTTTTGATTACTGTTTATCAAACATGGAAAGTGAATAAAAGCCTTTCAGATTATCTCCGTATTAATTTCGAATTTAACTATGATGTGTAGTCCATGCCTTATTCATTATTTTTAATTTATTGAAAATGTTCCCGTTAAAGTAACAAATTGAGTAGGAACTTTCAATATAGCGCCAAGAAAAAAATCGATATCTGAAATTTTTGTTTAGCACTTTTTCGATGTGCAAAACAAAGTCAATCAATCAAGACTTTCTTCGTCACAGTTCAATGATAAATTTTAAATTCAAATAAATTCAAACTACGGAAAAAAACATCATTTAACTCGACTCGATAATGTTGAAGATTTATTTTTTTTTCAACTTTCTTTTCAACATGTGTCATTTTCTTCAAATCTTCTACCCATCTAAATATTCTTCAAATCTTGATATTTTCTCATTTGAGGGTATAATATTCACCGTCAAATGAATAATTTCTTTCCCGTTGCTAAGGCCACTCTAAAAGTAACTGTAAGGTAGGTGGTTTGACTTTCGTGTTTCAATTTTGTTTATGATGATTATTATCAAAATCTAATTTTTTGAGTTTGTCCTGAAAATTATCACATTTTTAAAGTTGATAATTAGAGAAACATGCGATATTAAAGAAAATAAGATCGTAAGCCGTAAACATCATAAAATTCTCGAAAAAAAAACATCGACTCACGACGACTTTCACAGGACTTATTTAAACCTGCAATTTCCGCTTGCAATGAATAGAGCTTATAAAAGTACACACAGATTTTAAAAATTGAAATTAAATTCAAAATTAAAAAATTTAACTTCCCTCCCTTTTCTGGAAAGTAAAATCTTGAAAAAAAACTGTCGTTGCTTAAATTAGACCAATCGACAGTACAGGGTTTCTTTATTGAATTTCCATCCCAAATTCTGTCTTAGACTTGAAATTTGTATTGGAACATTTTCAACTGATTTAACCAAAATGTTATCTTCTAATGAAGTGAATATCCTGGATTCAGCATATCATTTGATGATCAATCTCAAATTATCATAAAAACGATCTGATAGTTGAGTTGCTAGTTTAATTGATTGATTTTCTTAATAGGATTATTTCTATGATCTTAATCTTATCTTTTTCCAGATTCAATTCATTGGGATTTTCAAATCTTATGTTGTTTCTTCAGTTACTGAAGTTCAGTTTCATAATTTTTCTGAATTTTGAAATTCTGGATCTTTGTTTAAGGTACTAAACTCATTTGGATTCCTTATCGGATTTTTTCTATGATAACTGATTCTGTGTTTTAAATATTTAATCTTTATTCTTAATTTTTTTTTCAACCGATCATTTTTGCACTTAAACTCCTTTGGCTTTGAGGGCATCGAATGAAACTTTCGTCACATTTAGAATAACAATTTGATAAACAAATTTTTCTAATAAGAATCATATTCAAAAACATCTCACGAAAAGATTTTTTGTGTTTCAAAACATAGAATTGAAATTCACATTTGGTGCAATTTCTGCTTTTGCTCTGATTGTAACTTTGTATCTCTTTTTTTTTTAAATTTAATTCATATTTTGTTTCTCAAAACTTGATTTGAAATTATGATTTAGATTTGAGACACTGAGTTTTGCTTCTGAATATAACGTGATTTAAAGTTTTGAATTCTTAAACTCTTATATCTGTATGTCTATGGAATGTGGATTTAATTATTTTGTTAATTTTTTTTTTAATTATGTTTTCTATGTTTTCTTTTTGATTTTTTTTTTAATTTTCAAGATACTTCCTAATTGTCACTAGGTAAATATTTCTCGAATAAGCATAAATCAAACGATCATTGATGATATGAAAATCATTTAGAATATGTATCCGGTAAATTTTTTAAATAAGAGAATTTTAGTTGGTAATAAGGGTTTTAAAAAATGAGAATTAAATTTTGCATTTTGCAGCTTTATACAGAGTTTTTATTTCTAAGAAATTTCTAAACTCTTCCGCAATGTTTGCACGTGATTGATTAACAATTTTTATTAAAAGATACCAGAAACTATTTTCTACGCAGACAACATGGCTATTTGAAGAAAGTATACTGAACTCATCTCCAGTTTTTTTGCACGTTTAAAAGGTTTTATATTTTCTGGGATAGCATTTAAAAAAAATAGGGGCCCCCCGATAAAAATTGCCCCGGGCCCCCCGATGGTTTAATCCAGCCCTGCACATCAAGAAACTGGAAACAAGTTCAGTATATTTCCAAATTATCCGGTTTTATACGGGCATGATCCAATATTCAATTTTTAAATTTAGGAAAGTTGCGTCCGGCCCAGTAAGCTGAATTTTTTTTGAAGAAAGTCCAGTTTTTGCCAGATTTATTCACATTACATGCAAAACTAAAGTTAAAAATGGTTTCATATCATGTTGTCTAAATGTTTATTTATCTTAGAACTCTCATTAATGCTAAAATTCATTCCAATTTATGTAATTACTCTATCATCTCTCATAATTTTCTGATTTATAAAACGCTTAAGACAGATAGTAAAACGTTTTTCTTTTCATGATTATTTGCAGATCATCGAAAGCAGATTGGAAAGATAGAAAATAGAATAAATATTTGCATCATGAAAACTTGGAAATAACATTCAGATCTTAGATCTTGGAATTAGAAATAAGAAGAAAAAAGGAAATAAAGACAAACTGCATAGAGATACAGATAAAAGAGTTTAAGAGTAAAATTTGAAACCGGATTTTCGTCAGAACCACAACCCTGTGTTTCAAATTAAAATCTCAATATCAAATCAAGATTTGAGAAACAAATAACAAATGAATTTATGCAAAACTAAGAAACAAAGTTGCAATCAGGGCCAAAGCAGGACTTGCAAAATTTATAACTAAAATCCAAATGTTTTAGGTATTTCAATTTCATATCTAAAAAAATCGTTTTCATGCAATGTGTTGGAAATTGAAAAAATAATGTTAATTATTTACAATTTTGTATGAAGAATTAGATTCTTATCAGATCAAGTATTAAATAAATTACAGAAACTTTTGAAAATTAGTTCTCCTATGTTTGGCAAAATGTTCAAGACACCGAATCACAAATCTGGAAGAAGATAAGATTAAAATCATATTCTTATTTAGAGAAACGAAATTTGAAATTAAACTATGAGTGTGTTTTTATGATCAAAAATAATTTGAGATTGATCAAAAGCTTACAATAATTTTGCATTTTTCATCTTTTGCATTCTTAAAAAGTGAGCATTCCAGATTGTTTGGTTGTATTACTATTCTAGCCCCCGTTAGCTGTCGTAAAAATCGTTACAATTTCTGAACGGTGAAAAAAATTCATATTCAAAAAAATTTAAAATTGATTTGAAAATAAAGAAAATATTTCAGGAGTTACTAGCGTGCAACTCCTAGAGTATCTTCTTTATTTTGATAGTTTTCACTGGAAAAGAAAAGCGAAAAAAGATCTGGCTCAAACAAAACTCAAATTGGTCTGAATTTCCTTCAGCTATCTTTAAACTGTTTTTTTTTTCCTGGAAGTTTTAAAAACGGTTCGAACGTTGTTGACAAGTTTCGTTAAAAAATGAAAATTTTAGCTGTTTGGTGGGCTCTTTTTTAGATATAGATTTTTTTTTTCAAATAATCGCTGGACTTGATTTGTTCGGACTGTATGTAAAACTATTCAAAACCAAACAAGCAGATGTTTGTAGGTTTTGAAAATATTTGTACTAATTTGCCAAAACAATAAGAATGTGGAAAAAATTCTACAATTCTTATTCTAGGGGGCCCCTTTTTATATATTACAGTGAATATATTGGAGATATTATTACATTGGGGCCCCTTTTCTTGTTAAATTTATGTTTGAATTCAAATTTTCTCGTTTCAATTCTTGTTTGGCTAGATTTCTAGAACTTAAAGCAATATGTTTTAAGTAATGTTATATTTTTTTACTCTTCGGAAGGGATTTTTTTACTCCCCTTGAGCCGGGAAGCCCGGGATAATTGCCCCTATTGCACCCCCCCCCCCTCCACTCTTTAATCCGGCCTTGCTTATTTATTTCTTTTCAGAGCAAATGATTTTAACGACACAAACTATGAAATTACAATGCACACCGATATGTCGAGCAAATTATTTTTAAAAATATACTCGGATTTACATTTCTCTAACTGTTCTGCTTTTTGAAAGCACCCTTTAATACATTAAAAAAAGTATTGATGATGAAGTTTTAAAATTAACTTTTGTAAAATCTGAAATATTCTATTAGGTTTAATATTAGAGGTCGTACAATTAAATTCATTCAAATCATAAACGAAGATTAAATAATCAAGACAATAAACATATTTTCCAAAAAAAAAATCAAAAAATCTAACTTATTTAACTTTTTTCGTGTCAAAGTTTTTGAAATGCTACGGTTATAAATAAATATTTTGACTTCTCTTAGCTGATTTCACAATTACAACGCTTGATGGCAATGATTCCTTAACAAAAAAAATCTTAAATACCATGCATGATTAACCTTTACACAGAAAATTCTTAATTTATCCAAAAGTTGAGCGCAGTAGAGTTGAGAAAAAAAAAACGGTTCAGTTCACCCAGTCAGGAATTTGCTCGGTACAGTTCCAGTCACGTAGTGCCAAGTTCAAATTATTCCATTCCACCGAAAATTCCTGCTGACTCTTACAGAAAAATTGCTGCTGCTACTTTTTCCGCCGAGTCCCTGCAGAAATGTGGAAAGTGCGAACTGGTACTTTTCATTAAAATTTATATGCTCATCTGAAACACTTACATGGCTGCTGCTGCTGGGGAGGAGTGACTTTTTTGTTCGAATATTTTTTCTTTCTCTCGTTTGGTTACATTTCGTTTAGTTACGTTTCCTGGCCAAGAGCCTTTTTCTCCCAGATACACTCAGTAAAAGTTTTCCCCGATGCACTTTGTTCCATTTTTTTTTATCCCCTTCAAAGCGGGTTCACGTGCAGCACAATTCGTTTAGTTTTTGGCTTAGTGCTACCCCTGGGAAAGACAGTGCGGTACAATGAAAAGAGCAGTTCCAAACTGGAAGAAAAATATGAACAATCCGTATTCAGGCAAGTGTGAAAGCTTTCCCGGGTAGCAAAGTGAATTCACTGAACTAGGAGTAATTTTCTATTAACACTTGTTTGGAGAAACTAGCTGCGTTAAGATTCTAATGATACATTTGTACCTATGATGGGAAGTTTATTACTTCATTGTTTTTTTTTTTTTAATTGAAGGTTATTTGTACATTAAAGTGTGCAAATTATAGGTTAAGAATTGTTGCCATTATTTTTCATTTCAGGACGTTTAGCCTGAACCTCAATAACTTTTCAAAAAAAAAAAGATTTTAACTTAATTCCTGTAAGTTTTTATGTGAATTGTGATTGTAAGGATATTAGGAAATTCTAAAATCTGTTTGACTAAACAAATTTTACCAACGGGGGCCTGCGATATAGCTCAGTTGGTCAGTCCGTTGCTTCCTGAGCCGATGTCCGTGAGTTCGAGCCCAAAAGTAAACATCGATCACAGATGTACCGGATAAATATTCAATGACTGTTTGCCAACTGCACCATTGATATAAGTCGCGAATGACATTAAAATGTTAAAACGACTATAATCGAAACAAAAATAAGGTCTCTCATACCACTCGGCCTAAATATCTTGTAAAAGGACATCATCAAGGGTTCTTCCTTTTGAAACTATTTTAAGGAAAGAGTAAAATATGTTGTTTCTTTTCTCCATTATATTTTGAAAACAAATGTGACTAGCTAGTTTTTACAATATTTTGTTAGATGTAATTTTTCGGGGTTTCTTTTGTTGATTTTGTTCGGTGATGTTTTTAACAAAATTCGCTAGTTCAACGTTTCGGTCTACTTTATTCGACCATCTTCAGAAACTATATTTATTACAAATAAATGTTGAAAGAGAAAAAAAAATTTTAAATTACAATTTTAAAAGTCTAATTAAAATAATTTTAAAACACAAATTGGGAAACACTCACAAAAAGCAATTTTTCCGCCTGCTAGGGCCGTCTCTCTGCTCTAACTGGGCGTCAATCTGTTGCTGCTGCTGCTGCTAGTTGTCGTCGGGGCGTCTTGTTTTTTAAACTTTCCACGCGCTCTCGTTCATTCTCCTCTCGCAGTTTAGTCCAGAGCCCGTTGTATGCACTGGATACTCCTTTGGTGTCGATCTGGAGATTAACTGCCTGGTTTCCCCGTAGCTTGATGTGTAGTTTCTCTGCTATCAATCGGTGGGATTTGTGGCAAATTCTCTCCAGAATGCGCGTTTTGTCGAAATTAAATTTGTGATCAGCGTCGTCTTGAAGCCCATGTTGCGCCAGGCCAGTTTGCGTATTCTTCAAACGAATGTTATTCTCATGTTGCTTCGTTCTTTTCTCCAGGGTTTGAGAAGTTTGACCAATATATTCTTTCCCACATGAGCATTGAATCGAATATACAACATTCGTTTGTTGCATTTTGGGGATGGGATCTTTAAGTTTTGTGAATATGGTCGATTTGACTTTATCACATGGCTTAAATGCGGCGATCACATCATGCTTGCGTAGTATTTTCTCTAGCCTCTATCCAGCATGCGCTTAGTGTTGTTTTGAATTCTTCTTTCTTCAAATACAACAACAACTTTTACAAACAAATACACGGGGTACCTATGGGTTCTTCCATATCTGGGTGTATTGCTTCGATCTGCATGGAGAGACTCGAACAAAAATGCATCGATAATTTAAAACAGCAAAATATCCATTTGACTGTCTATAAGCGATATGTGGATGATTGTTTTGTTGTTGCCAAAGAAGCTGAGGTTGATGTGATTTTTGATGAATTCAATAAAGCTCACGGAACTCTCAATTTCACACTTGAGAAAGAAGAACAACAAACCATCCGCTTTCTTGATATGACACTAACGAGAACAAACAACAAAATCAAGAAAAAATGGTTCACGAAACAACCCGACGGGCGATATTTGGATTTCTATTCCGAAAGTCCATTCACACATAAACAAAACACCGCTTATGCGTTAATCGACCGAGCCCTAAAATTGTCGGATGTCGAAACTAGAAAAACTAGCATCGACTCAGTGAAAAATATCCTGCATAATAACAACTATCCACAAGAAATGGTAAATCAAATATTAAAAAAAAAGGACCCACTCTATGTACAACACGCTCGAATCCAGCAGCGTCGTCGAATCAGCACCCCCGAAGATGGCATCCATCCCATATGTTCCTGGGCTGAGCGAGAGAGTGGCAAAAATACTACGCAAGCATGATGTGATCGCCGCATTTAAGCCATGTGATAAAGTCAAATCGACCATATTCACAAAACTTAAAGATCCCATCCCCAAAATGCAACAAACGAATGTTGTATATTCGATTCAATGCTCATGTGGGAAAGAATATATTGGTCAAACTTCTCAAACCCTGGAGAAAAGAACGAAGCAACATGAGAATAACATTCGTTTGAAGAATACGCAAACTGGCCTGGCGCAACATGGACTTCAAGACGACGCTGATCACAAATTTAATTTCGACAAAACGCGCATTCTGGAGAGAATTTGCCACAAATCCCACCGATTGATAGCAGAGAAACTACACATCAAGCTACGGGGAAACCAGGCAGTTAATCTCCAGATCGACACCAAAGGAGTATCCAGTGCATACAACGGGCTCTGGACTAAACTGCGAGAGGAGAATGAACGAGAGCGCGTGGAAAGTTTAAAAAACAAGACGCCCCGACGACAACTAGCAGCAGCAGCAGCAACAGATTGACGCCCAGTTAGAGCAGAGAGACGGCCCTAGCAGGCGGAAAAATCTGTACCAACACGTGAAAAGGATGTATCTCCATATATGGCGAATCGAGAAAAACGCGTTTGAAGAAAATACAACCTATTTTAAATCGCTAATTAAAAATCACTTGAAATGTTTGCATTTTATGAATGTCAAACGATGTTTAGAAGCATCCCCTATATGTTAGAATAGAGGAATATCATTTTTTATTAAAAAACAACGCGCTATCGTAGATAGAACCTAGCTCACGTATTATTTTGTCTCCCGTGTTTATACACCCTTTGCTATTTTCTCATTTCTAGCTTTAGTTTTAAGCTCGCGTTCATTTGTAACTATGTTTTTATGCTGAATAAAGTGTCAAATCTTTACCAACATATAAAAAGCATCTATCTCCATACATGGCGTATCAAGAAAAATGCGTTTAAAAAAATACAACCTATTTTAAATCCTTAATTAAAAATCACTTCAAATTTTTGGTTTTTATGATAGACAAACGATTTTTAAGAAGCATCCCATTTTAGAATAAAGGAATATCAATTTTCATGAAAAAACAACGCACTTTCGTAGATAGAACCTAGCTCACGTAATATTTTGTCTAATCTGTTTATACACCCTTTGCTATTTTCTTATTTTTAGCTTTAGTTATAAGCTCGCATTCATTTGCAACTATGTTTTTATGTTGAATAAAGAGACAAATTGATTATTTTGAGTTTGTTTGCGGAGTAGTAGCGAAAAATTGTTCCGGAGTAAAGGATGTATATCCATGTAATGGCAGTTCTGGTTTTAGAATGTTTATAGATCCTTTACTCAAATTGAGTTTTCAATGTAACGGAATATTATTTTCTCAAAAGGGTTTTACCGTTAAGTAGAGCAACTGTTGGCCTTTCATGAGGTACTAAAAATGGTTTTTGTTTACTTTTGGAGATAGATCCTTTTCACGTGTTGGTACAGAAATTGCTTTTTGTGAGTGTTTCCCAATTTGTGTTTTAAAATTATTTTAATTAGACTTTTAAAATTGCAATTTAAAAATTTTTTTTTTTCTCTTTCAACATTTATTTGTAATAAATATAGTTTCTGAAGATGGTCGAATAAAGTAGACCGAAACGTTAAACTAGCGAATTTTGTTAAAAACATCACCGAACAAAATCAACAAAAGAAACCCCGAAAAATTACATCCAGCGGTGATTTAAATGGTCGTGAATATTTCGTTAGACATATTAAAACATTTCAGGAAGTATTCCAGATATGAATAAGGAAGCAATATCCCTCGTCAACAGTCTTTCTAGGAAAAAATCATGAAATAACAATTCTTAGTGTTTTATAAATTAAAAGTGATTTCCGAGCCTTTTATAAGTTACAAGCTGACCCGGTGTGCTTTGCTACTCGTTCCAAATAAAGAATAATTCTTTGAAATTTATTTTCAACCAACTTTATGTGGAAGCCAAATATCCATTTTAAACGAATGCAGCGCTTCTGTTTTTATGTCTTTATTCTCCGGTAACTGGAACGTTTAAAGGTTGAAGGAGCCATTCTATACCAAAAAAAAATAAAAAAGATCATCAATACAAAAAATAATCTCATTAGTAATGAGATGTCTTATTGAGTCATTACATTCCAAAAATGGTAACCCAATTTGACAGACAAGCATTCATTTCTATATTAATGAATGACAAAAGTGCTCGGGGGAAAATGAGGTGTTTTTTCATAGAGGTGGCTCCAGAGACATTTTTTCAAATTCAATGTTCGTTAATCAACCAATTTTGAAATGAAATGTAGCCAAGTGATTGAAGATTTAGTATTTGATAACCTTCAAAACGTTTTGTGAACTCGATTAATGATTGAACAGAAAACTTTTGTCTCTGGAGCCACCATTTTCAAGCTTGTGAAGAAAAATTACAAAAGAACATGAAAAGTCGATAAGGGCTTGTGATATTGACAATTTGGCCAGTCAGTCGCCTCCTGAGCCGATTTTCACAAGTTCGCCCCAAGAATAAACATCAAACACAGTTGTACCAGATAAGTTTATCATTGACTGTCCATTAACTGCAACGTTGATAAAGTCACGAATGACATAAAAATTATAAATAACTACAATAACAAAAAAAATTAGAGTCAAGTAAAAATATATTGAAAGTTGAAGAAAATCGGGCCTTAATTAGGACACTGAATTCTAATATTTATGAAACCGTAACCTTGCCTTGAACTTTGGCAGCAAAATCAAACATAAAATATCTAGATTGGCTCGAAATTTTCTCCCACGACCTCTATACATTGCTTCAGTTAGTTAAGAATTGTTCCTGGACCATGTTGTTGAGACTGAATTGAGCCTCCTTCACATGTGCATGTGCTGTGCATGTAAAACTCCCGCCAAAGGCGAATTTGCTACCTCATTTTGCCCTTACTAAGTTTAAAATTTCTAACTATTCAAAAAAACGAGAACTGCAGAACTACTTAATATTTTTAGATCCAACTAGGAATTCAAACTAAAGGATAAATGAAAAATTTCTCAACTATGTATTGAAGCGTCATTACAGCCAAAAGGGTGTAAGTGTAAACTTTATCTTTTTTTAAATTGTCAATCGATAAACTTTGTAAACATTATCTAGTATAACCTTCAGATTTTAGAGTTTTGTATTCATACTTTTTTGATCAAACGAAAACTTCAACTTTCCAAAACTAATGCATGGGAAAATGCGCAAATCGAAAACTTAGAGGCGCGTTTTCTCGAAAAGCATTTTTACTTTCGGGAGAATAACAATGAAAATTTAAAAAGGTAGATTTTTTCCGCCAATGTCATTTGAGACATATTTAGGAAAAAAAAACAATCATAAAAAAGAATCCCTGAAACTAATTCCGCGTTGTTTTCATTTTTGTCATTTTTGTCATTTTTGGCATTTTTGTCATTTTTGTCATTTTTGTCATTTTTGTCATTTTTGTCATTTTTGTCATTTTTGTCATTTTTGTCATTTTTGTCATTTTTGGCATTTTTGTCATTTTTGTCATTTTTGTCATTTTTTGTCATTTTTGTCATTTTTGTCATTTGTGTTTTTTTTTTTGTCATTTTTGTCATTTTTGTCATTTTTGTCATTTTTGTCATTTTTGTCATTTTTGTCATTTTTGTCATTTTTGTCATTTTTGTCATTTTTGTCATTTTTGTCATTTTTGTCATTTTTGTCATTTTTGTCATTTTTGTCATTTTTGTCATTTTTGTCATTTTTGTCATTTTTGTCATTTTTGTCATTTTTGTCATTTTTGTCATTTTTGTCATTTTTGTCATTTTTGTCATTTTTGTCATTTTTGTCATTTTTGTCATTTTTGTCATTTTTGTCATTTTTGTCATTTTTGTCATTTTTTGTCATTTTTGTCATTTTTGTCATTTGTGTTTTTTTTTTGTCATTTTTGTCATTTTTGTCATTTTTGTCATTTTTGTCATTTTTGTCATTTTTGTCATTTTTGTCATTTTTGTCATTTTTGTCATTTTTGTCATTTTTGTCATTTTTGTCATTTTTGTCATTTTTGTCATTTTTGTCATTTTTGTCATTTTTGTCATTTTTGTCATTTTTGTCATTTTTGTCATTTTTGTCATTTTTGTCATTTTTGTCATTTTTGTCATTTTTGTCATTTTTGTCATTTTTGTCATTTTTGTCATTTTTGTCATTTTTGTCATTTTTGTCATTTTTGTCATTTTTGTCATTTTTGTCATTTTTGTCATTTTTGTCATTTTTGTCATTTTTGTCATTTTTGTCATTTTTGTCATTTTTGTCATTTTTGTCATTTTTGTCATTTTTGTCATTTTTGTCATTTTTGTCATTTTTGTCATTTTTGTCATTTTTGTCATTTTTGTCATTTTTGTCATTTTTGTCATTTTTGTCATTTTTGTCATTTTTGTCATTTTTGTCATTTTTGTCATTTTTGTCATTTTTGTCATTTTTGTCATTTTTGTCATTTTTGTCATTTTTGTCATTTTTGTCATTTTTGTCATTTTTGTCATTTTTGTCATTTTTGTCATTTTTGTCATTTTTGTCATTTTTGTCATTTTTGTCATTTTTGTCATTTTTGTCATTTTTGTCATTTTTGTCATTTTTGTCATTTTTGTCATTTTTGTCATTTTTGTCATTTTTGTCATTTTTGTCATTTTTGTCATTTTTGTCATTTTTGTCATTTTTTGTCATTTTTGTCATTTTTGTCATTTTTGTCATTTTTGTCATTTTTTGTCATTTTTGTCATTTTTGTCATTTTTGTCCATTTTTGTCATTTTTGTCATTTTGTCATTTTTGTCATTTTTGTCATTTTTGTCATTTTTGTCATTTTTGTCATTTTTGTCATTTTTGTCATTTTTGTCATTTTTGTCATTTTTGTCATTTTTGTCATTTTTGTCATTTTTGTCATTTTGTCATTTTTGTCCATTTTGTCATTTTTGTCATTTTTGTCATTTTGTCATTTTTGTCATTTTTGTCATTTTGTCATTTTTGTCATTTTTGTCATTTTTGTCATTTTGGTCATTTTTGTCATTTTTGTCATTTTTGTCATTTTTGTCATTTTTGTCATTTTTGTCATTTTGTCATTTTTGTCATTTTTGTCATTTTTGTCATTTTTGTCATTTTTGTCATTTTTGTCAATTTTGTCATTTTTGTCATTTTTGTCATTTTTGTCATTTTTGTCATTTTTGTCATTTTTGTCATTTTTGTCATTTTTGTCATTTTTGTCATTTTTGTCATTTTTGTCATTTTTGTCATTTTTGTCATTTTTGTCATTTTTGTCATTTTTGTCATTTTTGTCATTTTTGTCATTTTTGTCATTTTGGCATTTTTGGCATTTTTGTCATTTTTGTCATTTTTGTCATTTTTGTCATTTTTTGTCATTTTTGTCATTTTTGTCATTTTTGTCAATTTTGTCATTTTTGTCATTTTTGTCATTTTTGTCATTTTTGTCATTTTTGTCATTTTTGTCATTTTTGTCATTTTTGTCATTTTTGTCATTTTTGTCATTTTTGTCATTTTGTCATTTTTGTCATTTTTGTCATTTTTGTCATTTTTGTCATTTTTGTCATTTTTGTCATTTTTGTCATTTTTTGTCATTTTTGTCATTTTGGTCATTTTGGTCATTTTTGTCATTTTTGTCATTTTTGTCATTTTTGTCATTTATGTCATTTTTGTCATTTTTGTCATTTTTGTCATTTTTGTCATTTTTGTCATTTTTGTCATTTTTGTCATTTTTGTCATTTTTGTCATTTTTGTCATTTTTGTCATTTTTGTCATTTTTGTCATTTTTTGTCATTTTTGTCATTTTTGTCATTTTTGTCATTTTTGTCATTTTTGTCATTTTTGTCATTTTTGTCATTTTTGTCATTTTTGTCATTTTTGTCATTTTTGTCATTTTTGTCATTTTGTCATTTTTGTCATTTTTGTCATTTTTGTCATTTTTGTCTTTTTGTCATTTTTGTCATTTTGTCATTTTTGTCATTTTTGTCATTTTTGTCATTTTTGTCATTTTTGTCATTTTGTCATTTTGTCATTTTTGTCATTTTTGTCATTTTTGTCATTTTTGTCATTTTTGTCATTTTTGTCATTTTTGTCATTTTTGTCAATTTTGTCATTTTTGTCATTTTTGTCATTTTTGTCATTTTTGTCATTTTTGTCATTTTTGTCATTTTTGTCATTTTTGTCATTTTTGTCATTTTTGTCAATTTTTGTCATTTTTGTCATTTTTGTCATTTTTGTCATTTTTGTCATTTTTGTCATTTTTGTCATTTTTGTCATTTTTGTCATTTTTGTCATTTTTGTCATTTTTGTCATTTTTGTCATTTTTGTCATTTTGTCATTTTTGTCATTTTTGTCATTTTTGTCATTTTTGTCATTTTTGTCATTTTTGTCATTTTTGTCATTTTTGTCATTTTTGTCATTTTTGTTCATTTTTGTCATTTTTGTCATTTTTGTCATTTTGTCATTTTTGTCATTTTTTCATTTTTGTCATTTTTGTCATTTTTTTTCATTTTTGTCATTTTTGTCATTTATGTCATTTATGTCATTTTGTCATTTTTGTCATTTATGTCATTTTTGTCATTTTTGTCATTTTTGTCATTTTTGTCATTTTTGTCATTTTTGTCATTTTTGTCATTTTTGTCATTTTTGTCATTTTTGTCATTTTTGTCATTTTTGTCATTTTTGTCATTTTTGTCATTTTTGTCATTTTTGTCATTTTTTGTCATTTTTGTCATTTTGTCATTTTTGTCATTTTTGTCATTTTTGTCATTTTTGTCATTTTTGTCATTTTTGTCATTTTTGTCATTTTTGTCATTGTTGTCATTTTTGTCATTTTTGTCATTTTTGTCATTTTTGTCAATTTTTGTCATTTTTGTCATTTTTGTCATTTTTGTCATTTTTGTCATTTTTGTCATTTTTGTCATTTTTGTCATTTTTGTCAGTTTGTCATTTTTGTCATTTTTGTCATTTTGTCATTTTTGTCATTTTTGTCATTTTTGTCATTTTTGTCATTTTTGTCATTTTGTCATTTTTGTCATTTTTGTCATTTTTGTCATTTTTGTCATTTTTGTCATTTTTGTCATTTTTGTCATTTTGTCATTTTTGTCATTTTTGTCATTTTTGTCATTTTTGTCATTTTTGTCATTTTTGTCATTTTTGTCATTTTTGTCATTTTTGTCATTTTTGTCATTTTTGTCATTTTTGTCATTTTTGTCATTTTTGTCATTTTTGTCATTTTTGTCATTTTTGTCATTTTTGTCATTTTTGTCATTTTTGTCATTTTTGTCCATTTTTGTCATTTTTGTCATTTTTGTCATTTTTGTCATTTTTTGTCATTTTTGTCATTTTTGTCATTTTTGTCATTTTTGTCATTTTTGTCATTTTTGTCATTTTTGTCTTTTTGTCATTTTTGTCATTTTTTGTCATTTTTGTCATTTTTGTCATTTTTGTCATTTTTGTCATTTTTGTCATTTTTGTCATTTTTGTCATTTTGTCATTTTTGTCATTTTTGTCATTTTTGTCATTTTTGTCATTTTTGTCATTTTTGTCATTTTTGGCATTTTTGTCATTTTTGTCATTTTGTCATTTTTTGTCATTTTTGTCATTTTTGTCATTGTGTTTTTTTTTTGTCATTTTTGTCATTTTTGTCATTTTTGTCATTTTTGTCATTTTTGTCATTTTTGTCATTTTTGTCATTTTTGTCATTTTTGTCATTTTTGTCATTTTTGTCATTTTTGTCATTTTTGTCATTTTTGTCATTTTTGTCATTTTGTCATTTTTGTCATTTTGTCATTTTTGTCATTTTTGTCATTTTTGTCATTTTTGTCATTTTTGTCATTTTTGTCATTTTTGTCATTTTTTGCATTTTTGTCATTTTTTGTCATTTTTGTCATTTTTGTCATTTGTGTTTTTTTTTTGTCATTTTTGTCATTTTTGTCATTTATTTTGTCATTTTTGTCATTTTTGTCATTTTTGTCATTTTGTCATTTTTGTCATTTTTGTCATTTTTGTCATTTTTGTCATTTTTGTCATTTTTGTCATTTTTGTCATTTTTGTCATTTTTGTCATTTTTGTCATTTTGTCATTTTTGTCATTTTTGTCATTTTTGTCATTTTTGTCATTTTTGTCATTTTTGTCATTTTTGTCATTTTTGTCATTTTTGTCATTTTTGTCATTTTTGTCATTTTTGTCATTTTTGTCATTTTTTGTCATTTTTGTCATTTTGTCATTTTTGTCATTTTTGTCATTTTTGTCATTTTTGTCATTTTTTGTCATTTTTGTCATTTTTGTCATTTTTGTCATTTTTGTCATTTTTGTCATTTTTGTCATTTTTGTCATTTTTGTCATTTTTGTCATTTTTGTCATTTTTGTCATTTTTGTCATTTTTGTCATTTTTGTCATTTTTGTCATTTTTGTCATTTTTGTCATTTTTGTCATTTTTGTCATTTTTGTCATTTTTGTCATTTTTGTCATTTTTGTCATTTTTGTCATTTTTGTCATTTTTGTCATTTTTGTCATTTTTGTCATTTTTGTCATTTTTGTCATTTTTTGTCATTTTTGTTCATTTTTGTCATTTTTGTCATTTTTGTCATTTTTGTCATTTTTGTCATTTTTGTCATTTTTGTCATTTTTGTCATTTTTGTCATTTTTTGTCATTTTTGTCATTTTTGTCATTTTTGTCATTTTTGTCATTTTTGTCATTTTGTCATTTTTGTCATTTTTGTCATTTTTGTCATTTTTTGTCATTTTTGTCATTTTTGTCATTTTGTCATTTTTGTCATTTTTGTCATTTTTGTCATTTTTGTCATTTTTGTCATTTTTGTCATTTTTGTCATTTTTGTCATTTTTGTCATTTTTGTCATTTTTGTCATTTTTGTCATTTTTGTCATTTTGTCATTTTGTCATTTTTGTCATTTTTGTCATTTTTTGTCATTTTGTCATTTTGTCATTTTTGTCATTTTTGTCATTTTTGTCATTTTTGTCATTTTGTCATTTTTGTCATTTTTGTCATTTTTGTCATTTTTGTCATTTTTGTCATTTTTGTCATTTTGTCATTTTTGTCATTTTTGTCATTTTTGTCATTTTTGTCATTTTTGTCATTTTTGTCATTTTGTTTTTGTCATTTTTGTCATTTTTGTCATTTTTGTCATTTTTGTCATTTTTGTCATTTTTGTCATTTTTGTCATTTTTGTCATTTTTGTCATTTTTGTCATTTTTGTCATTTTGTCATTTTTGTCATTTTTGTCATTTTTGTCATTTTTGTCATTTTTGTCATTTTTGTCATTTTTGTCATTTTTGTCATTTTTGTCATTTTTGTCATTTTTGTCATTTTTGTCATTTTTTGTCATTTTTGTCATTTTTGTCATTTTTGTCATTTTTGTCATTTTTGTCATTTTTGTCATTTTTGTCATTTTGTCATTTTTGTCATTTTTGTCATTTTTGTCATTTTTGTCATTTTTGTCATTTTGTCATTTTTGTCATTTTTGTCATTTTTGTCATTTTTGTCATTTTTGTCATTTTTGTCATTTTTGTCATTTTTGTCATTTTTGTCATTTTTGTCATTTTTGTCATTTTTGTCATTTTTGTCATTTTTGTCATTTTTGTCATTTTTGTCATTTTTGTCATTTTTGTCATTTTTGTCATTTTTGTCATTTTTGTCATTTTTGTCATTTTTGTCATTTTTTGTCATTTTTGTCATTTTTGTCATTTTTGTCATTTTTGTCATTTTTGTCATTTTTGTCATTTTTGTCATTTTTGTCATTTTTGTCATTTTTGTCATTTTTGTCATTTTTGTCATTTTTGTCATTTTTGTCATTTTTTGTCATTTTTGTCATTTTTGTCATTTTTGTCATTTTTGTCATTTTTGTCATTTTTGTCATTTTTGTCATTTTTGTCATTTTTGTCATTTTTGTCATTTTTGTCATTTTTGTCATTTTTGTCATTTTTTGTCATTTTTGTCATTTTTGTCATTTTTGTCATTTTTGTCATTTTTGTCATTTTTGTCCATTTTTGTCATTTTTGTCATTTTTGTCATTTTTGTCATTTTTGTCATTTTTGTCATTTTTTGTCATTTTTGTCATTTTTGTCATTTTGTCATTTTTGTCATTTTTGTCATTTTTGTCATTTTTGTCATTTTTGTCATTTTTGTCATTTTTGTCATTTTGTCATTTTTGTCATTTTTGTCATTTTTGTCATTTTTGTCATTTTTGTCATTTTTGTCATTTTTGTCATTTTTTGTCATTTCATTTTGTCATTTTTGTCATTTTTGTCATTTTTGTCATTTTTGTCATTTTTGTCATTTTTGTCATTTTTGTCATTTTTGTCATTTTTGTCATTTTGTCATTTTTGTCATTTTTGTCATTTTTGTCATTTTTGTCCATTTTTGTCATTTTTGTCATTTTTGTCATTTTTGTCATTTTTGTCATTTTTGTCATTTTTGTCATTTTTGTCATTTTTGTCATTTTTGTCATTTTTGTCATTTTTGTCATTTTTGTCATTTTTGTCATTTTTGTCATTTTTGTCATTTTTGTCATTTTTGTCATTTTTGTCATTTTTGTCATTTATGTCATTTTTGTCATTTTTGTCATTTTTGTCATTTTGTCATTTTTGTCATTTTTGTCATTTTGTCATTTTTGTCATTTTGTCATTTTTGTCATTTTTGTCATTTTTGTCATTTTTGTCATTTTTGTCATTTTTGTCATTTTGTCATTTTTGTCATTTTTGTCATTTTTGTCATTTTTGTCATTTTTGTCATTTTTGTCATTTTTGTCATTTTTGTCATTTTTGTCATTTTTGTCATTTTTGTCATTTTTGTCATTTTTGTCATTTTTGTCATTTTTGTCATTTTTGTCATTTTTGTCATTTTTGTCATTTTTGTCATTTTTGTCATTTTTGTCATTTTTGTCATTTTTGTCATTTTGTCATTTTTGTCATTTTGTCATTTTTGTCATTTTTGTCATTTTTGTCATTTTTGTCATTTTTGTCATTTTGTCATTTTTGTCATTTTGTCATTTTTGTCATTTTTTGTCATTTTTGTCATTTTTGTCATTTTTGTCATTTTTGTCATTTTTGTCATTTTTGTCATTTTGTCATTTTGTCATTTTGTCATTTTTGTCATTTTTGTCATTTTTGTCATTTTTGTAATTTTTGTCATTTTGTCATTTTTGTCATTTTTGTCATTTTTGTCATTTTTGTCATTTTGTCATTTTTGTCATTTTTGTCATTTTTGTCATTTTTGTCATTTTTGTCATTTTTGTCATTTTTGTCATTTTTGTCATTTTTGTCATTTTTTGTCATTTTTGTCATTTTTGTCATTTTTGTCATTTTTGTCATTTTTGTCATTTTTGTCATTTTTCATTTTGTCATTTTTGTCATTTTTGTCATTTTTGTCATTTTTTATTTTGTCATTTTTGTCATTTTTGTCATTTTTGTCATTTTTGTCATTTTTGTCATTTTTGTCATTTTTGTCATTTTTGTCATTTTTGTCATTTTTGTCATTTTTGTCATTTTTGTCCATTTTTGTCATTTTTGTCATTTTTGTCATTTTTGTCATTTTTGTCATTTTTGTCATTTTTGTCATTTTTGTCATTTTTGTCATTTTGTCATTTTTGTCATTTTTGTCATTTTTGTCATTTTTGTCATTTTTGTCATTTTTGTCATTTTTGTCATTTTTGTCATTTTTGTCATTTTTGTCATTTTTGTCATTTTTTGTCATTTTTGTCATTTTTGTCATTTTTGTCATTTTTGTCATTTTTGTCATTTTTGTCATTTTTTGTCATTTTTGTCATTTTTGTCATTTTTGTCATTTTGTCATTTTTGTCATTATTTTGTCATTTTTGTCATTTTGTCATTTTTGTCATTTTTGTCATTTTTGTCATTTTTGTCATTTTTGTCATTTTTGTCATTTTTGTCATTTTTGTCATTTTTGTCATTTTTGTCATTTTTGTCATTTTGTCATTTTTGTCATTTTTGTCATTTTTGTCATTTTTGTCATTTTTGTCATTTTTGTCATTTTTGTCATTTTGTCATTTTTGTCATTTTTGTCATTTTTGTCATTTTTGTCATTTTTGTCATTTTTGTCATTTTGTCATTTTTGTCATTTTTGTCATTTTTGTCATTTTTGTCATTTTTGTCATTTTGTCATTTTTGTCATTTTTGTCATTTTTGTCATTTTTGTCATTTTTGTCATTTTGTCATTTTTGTCATTTTTGTCATTTTGTCATTTTTGTCATTTTGTCATTTTTGTCATTTTTGTCATTTTTGTCATTTTGTCATTTTTGTCATTTTTGTCATTTTTGTCATTTTTGTCATTTTTGTCATTTTTGTCATTTTTGTCATTTTTGTCATTTTTGTCATTTTTGTCATTTTTGTCATTTTTGTCATTTTTGTCATTTTTGTCATTTTTGTCATTTTTGTCATTTTTGTCATTTTTGTCATTTTTGTCATTTTTGTCATTTTTGTCATTTTTTGTCATTTTTGTCATTTTTGTCATTTTTGTCATTTTTGTCATTTATGTCATTTTGTCATTTTTTGTCATTTTTGTCATTTTTGTCATTTTTGTCATTTTTGTCATTTTTGTCATTTTTGTCATTTTTGTCATTTTTGTCATTTTTGTCATTTTTGTCATTTTTGTCATTTTTGTCATTTTTGTCATTTTTGTCATTTTTGTCATTTTTGTCATTTTTGTCATTTTTGTCATTTTTGTCATTTTTGTCATTTTTGTCATTTTTGTCATTTTTGTCATTTTTGTCATTTTTGTCATTTTTGTCATTTTTGTCATTTTTGTCATTTTTGTCATTTTTGTCATTTTTGTCATTTTTGTCATTTTTGTCATTTTTGTCATTTTTGTCATTTTTGTCATTTTTGTCATTTTTGTCATTTTTGTCATTTTTGTCATTTTTGTCATTTTTGTCATTTTTGTCATTTTTGTCATTTTTGTCATTTTTGTCATTTTTGTCATTTTTGTCATTTTTGTCATTTTTGTCATTTTTGTCATTTTTGTCATTTTTGTCATTTTTGTCATTTTTGTCATTTTTGTCATTGTTTCAACAGGAAACTGGATGGGATTCGGAATTTCCCCACATGAATCAAATAACACCGATTCTTTCTAGATTCTAGTTTTAATTTCTAAACTAAGTGTAAGTGCCAAACAGATGCACACAATGCGAGACGGACTTGCTAACCGAACTGACTTGGATCATCTTCAATCAGCACACACAATACGTTCTCGCCCGTCTGCGAACGGTAAAAAGACACAATGGGTTCGGTCCGTCTTCTATCATACTCGCGTTCTCGTGTGGCGGCAGTGCGATATGCATTTTAATTGCGCTTGGGCTGACATGGTGATTTTTTGCATTAACATACCGCCCGCCTTGAAATACTTATGTAGTTTCAAACAAACAACAGCACATGAAGGACGATTCGACCCATGCTGGTTGAGCCAAATTCTTCGACTGACGATCCACATTCAACTTTGGCAACTGAAGTTTCTGCGATGATGTTGATTATGAATATGAGCATAAGTTCCAGCTCCACGACCCTGTGAGAAAAGCGGATAAATGTCCGAACTGGTTGATAAAACAGAAGAATACTTAACTAGGAGAAGTGGTGGGATGACAGGTCCGACCCGTCCGATCGCAACCGCGTCATCCCTGATTGCCTTATTGCTGGAACTCAGCTCAGACTGGTTGTGTCTGGTTGCACTTTTGCAACTTCGAACATGACGATTGGATTGAATTTAGCAGGACTGGTTGACTAGGTAATCGGATTGCTCTGGACTGCATATCTGCACAGGACTTTACTGGACCATACAGGAAGTAATAAGACAGCACTGGACTGTACTGGACTGAACGGGACTAAACTGGGTTCTACAGGACTTCACGGGCCAAGACTTGCCAGATACACAAATAGGAGCAGAGGTTTGTAGACAAAATGGTGAATTTGAAGATGCTCTACTGCTGACGACAGTACTTCTGATGACTTCAAGTTGAATTTCTTCAACGTGGATACATCGGCTGTAGTCAACTTGTTCATCTCCAACTGCTTTGCATTGATATAACCTTTCGCTGCTTTTGGCGAAATGTTAGCCAAAACGTCGTTTATGGTGATATTGATGATCTCGTATGCTATTTCCTCTTGCTTCTGGTTCGAATCGCTGGTTTGTTGCTCGACGTTTTTTGGTTAAAGTAGCTGTCGAGAAACGGAAACTGCACACATTCTGAAGAACAGTACCCGTTATGATCCAACCAAATACCGAGTTTTGTAGATTAGGACCTGCATTCGATATTTTAAAACGTCCGTCAACAAGCAGGTCAAAGAAAAATTCGGCACCAATTATAACATCGATTTTCCCTGGCTTGAAAAATGTGGGATCAGCCAATTTAATGCTGGGCAAATTCCATGGTTTGATGTCCAGATGGTGAGCGGGGAGTGTGGTTGTGAGCTCCGGAAGTACATTGAAGGTCATTGGGGCGTAAAATGAAGAAATCGACGAGCAACGTGGGGAAACTGTGGCAAAAACTTGTTCACGTGAAACCTTTTTAGAGCCGCCAATGCCCTGTACGGTAACGAAATCGGGTGCAGTTTGGAGTTTCAAACGTTGACAAAAACTCTTAGACATGAAACTATACTGCGAACATGAATCCAGCAAAGCTCGAGCAAACTGTTTGTTCCCGAGCTGGTCCTGGATACAAATGACTGCTGTTGACAACAAAACTCGGCGCGCTCGTTTGTAAGACTGCGTAGGGTGTGCAATGGTGTGCAGGATTTTTCCAGGGAGGTCTGTGGTGTTGATGGGTGAGGTGTTGTGCAATTGTATGGCAGAAAGTGACGTCGAAACTTCCGGGTTAGGAGGGTGACTGGTGATTTGATTTGTTGTTGGTTGGGATGATGGGATCGGTTGTTGGGATTGAGTTTGCGGAGTTTGAATACTGGAGGGGTCGGGCCAGTTCTGAGAATGCGAGACGGAGGATTGTGGATCTGCATGCAGCAGGGAATGATGACGCGAACCGCAGTGATGACAGGAACCTCTGGCGCATGCACGAGCCATGTGACCGGGCGACAGGCAATTCAGGCAAAGTCTAGCCTTGAACACTAAATCTCGGCGTTCTTCAACTTCCATCTTCAAAAATGTTAAACACCGAAAAGCTGAATGGAACAACCCTTCACAAAATGGACACTTACTGGAATGTTGAACGGTTGAATGACAGACTCCAAATCTTGATCGATTATCCAAGCTTTCAGCTGGACTAGAATTTTCGTACAATAGTGTCTGAAGAACGCTGCAGTGGTCTTTCAGGAAGGTCAGCAATTCTGAGAACTTCGGCACTTCTCGAGAGTTGTGGAAAGTTTCCCATTGACGTAAAGTAGACGGGTCGAGGCGAGTACAAACCATGTGTACTAACAAAGTACTCCAACCTTCTGTTTCTTCCCCAATTTTTTCAAGCATTTGAATGTTTTTCTCAAATTGGCTGACTAAGTTGTTTAGGCTTTCGTAGTTCTCGATTTTCATAGTCTCAACCGCAAATAATGAGTCGAGATAAGTTTTGACGATTGTTTTTTTGTTTTCGTAACGCAATTTCAGAGATGACCATGCGATAGCGTAATTGGCTGCAGTCATGTCGACTGAAACTACAGCTTGAAGAGCTTCTCCAGACAAAGCAGAACGAAGGTACGAAAATTTGTCCATATTCGTCAATTGATCGCTCGAATGGACAAGGCTAGTAAACAAATCCCGGAAAGGCACCCAGTTGTGAAGATTTCCATCGAAAGAGGGAAGCTGTATTTCTGGTAATTTTATACGAGCTGAAGTCGCAGACATAGTAGACACCGTAGAAGTATTTGCAGCTACATTTACAGCGATTTTCGTTGAACATATCAATGACTGGAGGTGCAGTAGCTCACCCTTTAAATTGCAGTAGTCGTCTTCTCTTTCCATGGTGATAATTGCGTTCTCCCTTTCTCTAGCATTCCTCAATGCCAATTCCTGCTCTGGATCATCATCTGCCCCGGCCACATGGTCGGTTAAAATTTCTATTTTAGTACGCACTAGTTGGAATTCTTTAAATGCACTGTTTAATCGTTCTAATCGTACACTGATATGCTCACGAGAAACTACATTATTCTTTGCGCTTCCAATGAAATTTCGCACTGACTCAAACACACGGCTCAGGTTACTTTCAGTCTTATATAGTTCACGCAGTTCTCGTGACATAGTTTCACTGAACTTTTAGTTTAAATTCCAACTAGGCTACGTATCACTTTTCACTTCACTTTGACAGATCGAATCTACTCTACGTCTCGCAACTGAGAAAAAACTCACTATAAACAGAGGTTAAACTCAACGCAACAACGTCTAATGCAGGAAACTCAATAGTGCAGAATATAACAACCGTCCCAATTTTAATTTTTTACCGATAACTGCTGTGTATTCAACCAGCCACCCTATCTGATAACAGAATGCGCACAATTTAGTACTGAACGTAGAATTTTCTAGCAGATATTCACCACAGACCTAGTACCATGCAAAATAATCAAAAATTGTACTTCCCAGGGTATCCTATGTGCATCCGTATCAGCAACAGTTTATCCGGTAACCGCAACACTTCATCCAGAAGCAATTGGATTGATCATGATCAATCGTAGACAGCTTTAGTTCGATCGGCAGCAATAGATCAGTAAAATCTTTTATTCAGCAGCTCAAATGTCACATTTATGGCCAATATTCGGCGGACTTTTATTTAGACAACAGCGACAGACAATGGGGCTAAATACTTTTCATTATCACATTGGCTAACTAGTATCACAGCACAGAAGTTAGTACATTGATTTCACGCAACGATTTGGGTCATTTTTTTTTTATCAAGGAATCAAACACTTAACAAATAAGCGCTCTTCTTCAGCAACTTGTGCCACACCACAGTTCGACGACCTGTACAGTGGTTTTGGTTTTCTTTTGTTTGACACTTTATCGCGGTTAACTGGCTTTTCGGAAACTAGCGAGTTCCCGAAATCCGGATTGTCGAAGGACCAAATGTTTCAACAGGAAACTGGATGGGATTCGGAATTTCCCCACATGAATCAAATAACACCGATTCTTTCTAGATTCTAGTTTTAATTTCTAAACTAAGTGTAAGTGCCAAACAGATGCACACAATGCGAGACGGACTTGCTAACCGAACTGACTTGGATCATCTTCAATCAGCACACACAATACGTTCTCGCCCGTCTGCGAACGGTAAAAAGACACAATGGGTTCGGTCCGTCTTCTATCATACTCGCGTTCTCGTGTGGCGGCAGTGCGATATGCATTTTAATTGCGCTTGGGCTGACATGGTGATTTTTTGCATTAACAGTCATTTTTGTCATTTTTGTCATTTTTGTCATTTTTGTCATTTTTGTCATTTTTGTCATTTTTGTCATTTTTGTCATTTTTGTCATTTTTGTCATTTTTGTCATTTTTGTCATTTTTGTCATTTTTGTCATTTTTGTCATTTTTGTCATTTTTGTCATTTTTGTCATTTTTGTCATTTTTGTCATTTTTGTCATTTTTGTCATTTTTGTCATTTTTTCATTTTTGTCATTTTTGTCATTTTTGTCATTTTTGTCATTTTTGTCATTTTTGTCATTTTTGTCATTTTTGTCATTTTTTCATTTTTGTCATTTTTGTCATTTTTTTTATTTTGTCATTTTTGTCATTTTTGTCATTTTTGTCATTTTTGTCATTTTTGTCATTTTTGTCATTTTTGTCATTTTTGTCATTTTTGTCATTTTTGTCATTTTTGTCATTTTTGTCATTTTTGTCATTTTTGTCATTTTTGTCATTTTTGTCATTTTTGTCATTTTTGTCATTTTTGTCATTTTTGTCATTTTTGTCATTTTTGTCATTTTTGTCATTTTTGTCATTTTTGTCATTTTTGTCATTTTTGTCATTTTTGTCATTTTTGTCATTTTTGTCATTTTTGTCATTTTTGTCATTTTTGTCATTTTTGTCATTTTTGTCATTTTTGTCATTTTTGTCATTTTTGTCATTTTTGTCATTTTTGTCATTTTTGTCATTTTTGTCATTTTTGTCATTTTTGTCATTTTTGTCATTTTTGTCATTTTTGTCATTTTTGTCATTTTTGTCATTTTTGTCATTTTTGTCATTTTTGTCATTTTTGTCATTTTTGTCATTTTTGTCATTTTTGTCATTTTTGTCATTTTTGTCATTTTTGTCATTTTTGTCATTTTTGTCATTTTTGTCATTTTTGTCATTTTTGTCATTTTTGTCATTTTTGTCATTTTTGTCATTTTTGTCATTTTTGTCATTTTTGTCATTTTTGTCATTTTTGTCATTTTTGTCATTTTTGTCATTTTTGTCATTTTTGTCATTTTTGTCATTTTTGTCATTTTTGTCATTTTTGTCATTTTTGTCATTTTTGTCATTTTTGTCATTTTTGTCATTTTTGTCATTTTTGTCATTTTTGTCATTTTTGTCATTTTTGTCATTTTTGTCATTTTTGTCATTTTTGTCATTTTTGTCATTTTTGTCATTTTTGTCATTTTTGTCATTTTTGTCATTTTTGTCATTTTTGTCATTTTTGTCATTTTTGTCATTTATGTCATTTTTGTCATTTTTGTCATTTTTGTCATTTTTGTCATTTTTGTCATTTTTGTCATTTTTGTCATTTTTGTCATTTTTGTCATTTTTGTCATTTTTGTCATTTTTGTCATTTTTGTCATTTTTGTCATTTTTGTCATTTTTGTCATTTTTGTCATTTTTGTCATTTTTGTCATTTTTGTCATTTTTGTCATTTTTGTCATTTTTGTCATTTTTGTCATTTTTGTCATTTTTGTCATTTTTGTCATTTTTGTCATTTTTGTCATTTTTGTCATTTTTGTCATTTTTGTCATTTTTGTCATTTTTGTCATTTTTGTCATTTTTGTCATTTTTGTCATTTTTGTCATTTTTGTCATTTTTGTCATTTATGTCATTTTTGTCATTTTTGTCATTTTTGTCATTTTTGTCATTTTTGTCATTTTTGTCATTTTTGTCATTTTTGTCATTTTTGTCATTTTTGTCATTTTTGTCATTTTTGTCATTTTTGTCATTTTTGTCATTTTTGTCATTTTTGTCATTTTTGTCATTTTTGTCATTTTTGTCATTTTTGTCATTTTTGTCATTTTTGTCATTTTTGTCATTTTTGTCATTTTTGTCATTTTTGTCATTTTTGTCATTTTTGTCATTTTTGTCATTTTTGTCATTTTTGTCATTTTTGTCATTTTTGTCATTTTTGTCATTTTTGTCATTTTTGTCATTTTTGTCATTTTTGTCATTTTTGTCATTTTTGTCATTTTTGTCATTTTTGTCATTTTTGTCATTTTTGTCATTTTTGTCATTTTTGTCATTTTTGTCATTTTTGTCATTTTTGTCATTTTTGTCATTTTTGTCATTTTTGTCATTTTTGTCATTTTTGTCATTTTTGTCATTTTTGTCATTTTTGTCATTTTTGTCATTTTTGTCATTTTTGTCATTTTTGTTATTTCAAAATTGTCATTTTTGTCATTTTTGTCAATTTTATCGTTTTTGTCATTTTCGTCATTTTTTGTCATTTTTGTTATTTTTTGTCATTTTCGTCATTTTTGTCATTTGAATTTTCTAAATTGAAAATGATATTTATTATAATCAAATTGTTATTTTTTCAGACAGGGTGTTGCTGAATATCTGTTTGCCTTTTTTTTTAATTGAAAAACTTAAAGAAAATATTTTCTTTTTTTAACATTTTGAAATTTGATTTAAATTTTCAAATTATAATTAACGAAAAAAATTTAAATGAGGCTTTAGATATCAAGTCTCGAAATCTGAAATTTGTGGCTCCAGAAACAAAATGGCATAACCTAATTTCAACCAAAGACATACATATATAGTTAGTTCGAAATCCAGAATAACTTTTCGATTTTATTTTTTCAGATGAAGGAATCCGTCTGTATGTAATATCAAAATTGAAAACTGAATGCAAGTTCATAATAATAACTTTAATCTCATGTCTCAAAATTTCCTTATCCCTTCAATTTGAACCAATAAATCCCGACTTTAGACTTATAAAAATTAATTACACAATTATGCCTTTCAAACCAGATAGATAATAGCTGGATGGAACAAACACGTTCAACGGGTTTCCCACAATCAATGCATGTAGTTCAATACGTATTACATTTTCCAGCAGCTAATTCGGAATTCTACATCCCATCGCTGGAGGCTAGCGAGAGAGCGATGATTTGATTCGCAACTAATCGCCAATCAGTTCCGATAAAGCTAATTTCAGTCACCGAGAATTGAATCGATTTGTTTTGAACGGTTTTAATTAGATCTCTTTGATGAGTCGAACACGACCGACTGCCTTCCGGTATTCTGGCTGATTTCTGGCCATCCGTCTGATCGATCCTGCTCGCTAGCTCTCCCCGGTTTTCCAATATTAATTTCGCGAACTCGGCAATTAGTTTTCGATTAAACCACCACAAGCGAGCGACCATCATTCGAGGAGATTGGTCAGGCTGGTTGAACCCAGATTAAACTGTTTTTCACTTTTGTTTTTCGCTTTTGATGTCCACCCTCTCGGTGACAAGATTTTAGAGCGGCGGGATGGTTTTTTTTCAGCAAAATATCATCAGTTCCGCTTGAATTCTTACAAATATTATTCTCGATTTAATCTTGATAAAAGTTTCCCGTTTGTTTCAAAGATCAGAGGAAGGTTAATCGGGTGGAAAAGAAGCTTATAAGAAAATATTTGTCTATCTAGAAAAAAAATTAGCGTCCGTTAGAAACGCGCAAAAAAAAATCAAAAGTGTCAAAATGTTAAAACTTAAGATTAATTAAAATTTAAGATTGAAGACGTAAGATGTAAGATTGAAAAATAAAGAATGAAGATTGAAGATTGAAGATTGAAGATTGAAGATTGAAGATTGAAGATTAAAGATTGAAGATTGAAGATTGAAGATTGAAGATTGAAGATTGAAGATTGAAGATTGAAGATTGAAGATTGAAGATTGAAGATTGAAGATTGAAGATTGAAGATTGAAGATTGAAGATTGAAGATTGAAGATTGAAGATTGAAGATTGAAGATTGAAGATTGAAGATTGAAGATTGAAGATTGAAGATTGAACATTGAAGATTGAAGATTGAAGATTGAAGATTGAATATTGAAGATTGAAGATTGAAGATTGAAGATTAAAGATTGAAAATTGAAGATTGAAGATTGAAGATTGAAGATTGAAGATGGAAGATTGAAGATTGAAGATTGAAGATTGAAGATTGAAGATTGAAGATTGAAGATTGAAGATTGAAGATTGAAGATTGAAGATTGAAGATTGAAGATTGAAGATTGAAGATTGAAGATTGAAGATTGAAGATTGAAGATTGAAGATTGAAGATTGAAGATTGAAGATTGAAGATTGAAGATTGAAGATTGAAGATTGAAGATTGAAGATTGAAGATTGAAGATTGAAGATTGAAGATTGAAGATTGAAGATTGAAGATTGAAGATTGAAGATTGAAGATTGAAGATTGAAGATTGAAGATTGAAAATTGAAGATTGAAGATTGAAGATTGAAGATTGTAGATTGAAGATTGAAGATTGAAGATTGAAGATTGAAGATTGAAGATTGAAGATTGAAGATTGAAGATTGAAGATTGAAGATTGTAGATTGAAGATTGAAGATTGAAGAATAAAAAGTGTAGAATTGGAGATAAACTTGTAAAAATCATATTATTATCAAATAAAACTGGATAAATTACTATCAAAATAAACAGCCCTCGATAGAAGTTTCGAGCTAAACAAGCGGCAATACAGGATCCTGCTATAGTCCGACAAAACCATTTAATTAGAAAATTATCTCCTACTGATGTTTCACGATGCGATGCTTCATCTTATTTAGGAACATTCTTTTTATTGCCCCCAACCAAAATTTCACAATATGAACAAACGAACGAACCAAAACAACGAATGCGATGCTATTTTTATCTCTCCAGCTACGGCCATCGTCGTTTTCATCTTTTAAGTTCAGAATTTGGCAGATAACGTGAAAATTGCCAGTTTGGACAGAGCTTGCAAGAAATTAATTTCCTTTTTAAAAAGGCACGGGGCTTGGCTGGTATGGCCTTGTAGCCGATTTTTGCTGCTGCTTTCCGTAATTATTTTTAACATCAAACCAAATTTATGTCTTTAGAAGGCCTATACATGTTTCCCAATTCATTCTTAAAGAAGGCAGTGTGAAAAGGATATCTTAATGAAAGATCTTCCAAAGTGTTTTTAAAATAATCATTAACGGTCAAACACACTTCTCTTAATAATTGTTTATCTAAACTTTCACAATACAGCAATTGATGATGTTAACGGTTTTTTAACGAAAATGTTTTTTGGAGAACGAATTTTTAGCAGGTTTTATTTATAATAGTACATAATGACTTTTTCGTAACAAGCATTAAAAAACCACAATTTTATTTCGCTATGTGTATAATAAGGCTGACGACCAATTCAGAAGTAAACTCCGTTACTGTGTCCTGAGATACGAATCTGGAAATCGCCACATGGACTATGAATTATTTTATCTGTCTCTAATTTTCATGAATCTTTTAGTTCGCCTTGCATTGTACGTTCTTGAATGATTTTTTTTTTACATTTTTACATGAGTAAACAACAAAGTAGATACATATATTCTGAATTACGTTTCCGTTAGCGACCACTGATGTATTTGTTTGTTTGGATTTTCCTAGGAATAAAATACGAGTCATTTTTGTAAAAAAAGTATTCCAAGGCCCAGAACGCAAGGAAAAAGTATACTTGTTAGGTGTTTTAAATTTCCGGGAATGAATTATGTCTCCTTACTGCAAACATGCAATTTTATTGTTTAAAATTTTAACCCTGATGCCTAGTGTAGACATATGTAGCTTTGAACGTAATATTGAAATCAGTCAACGTAATATCAGACAATTTTCTTCACATACAAAAAATCAGGAAGGCTGACTCTTTTATGAGATGGAAGCAAACGAGCATAAACACTGTATTCATCACTTTTTTTATTAAGACTGTTGGAAAACAAAATTACCATTTATGAAAAACCAGAAATATGAATCTTCTTTCCTGAGGTTTTTGGAAATTGAGCAGGCAAAAAACTCGATTTATCCGTCATAAAGTATCGTGCACAAATGGTGAATTTTAACCAACATTTCGCAGAGTCTGTTGGCGAAAAAGAAAGAAGTACGCATCGGAGCGGTCCCAAATTCTATTCGGAAGTATTGAGAGGAAAGCAGCTTCGTGGACAGTAAACATTTTGGTGGAAATCGAATCCGGTGGACAAAACTTTGGACCGGAAAGTCATGCGTACTTACGCCAGTAAGTTGACTGCCTAAGTTCGGGATGTGGCACAAAAAAGTGGGAACCCCTCTCCGCACCGTCCATCGTGATTGTGTCTCATCTAATATATAAAGATGAGTTGGACTACTATATATGTTTGTATGCACCTTATACAAATCGACACCGCTTAACCGATCAGCCTGAAATTTGGTACAGAGATGTATTTGGACCAGGGTAAGGTTTTAGTGATAGTTCTAAGCCCCTCCCACCTAAGAAAAGGGACCCTCCCATACAATTTTCGTTTTTTTTCCACAAATCAAAAGTCATGGCACCCATTTGGCAGCCGATTTTCGTTTCCTTTGGCGGGTTGTTTTCACCATCACCATGGGCCGGGCTTAAGAAACGACTATCCAGAGTTCAAGTGTACTGGAAAGCAAATCAAAGCTTGCTGAGCGTAAAAGATTAGAAAGTGGAAATGTTTGGCGGGTGTTTTTTGTACCCTCTATTGCTGTAAGCACGTGGTGCCGGTAGATACGAGAATTTTGGATGCAATAATGAGCTAACATTTCGGATTGAAAAATACAACTAACCTGTAAAGTATGTATTGACTTGAATTGTATTGGTTTTCGAAGTACTCCCTACCACTGCTGCAGGGCTTTGGAGTCTATAAGAATATACAGTGTGTGAAGTATGGATGCAATGATTTATCTTCATTATGAATTTGGATTGAGTGCTGAAAACATATTAAGCTATTTTCTTAAAATCAAGCTTTTTAGAACCATCCATTTTCGTATTTTTAGAATTCCTCATATAGAAAGATAAAATAATTTAATTCAGAGTTATAAGTTGAGAGTTGTGATTTCAACGCTTTGAAAGGCGTCGAGAAATCTAAATGGAGGACACAAAAATTTAACGTGCATTATCTGGAAAAACCAAATCCAACACAAGGAACTTTATTTGAAAATAAGTATGAGGTTTTAAATTTATACAATTCAGTTTTATCGGTCAATCTATGACTTTTGTATTAATGTTGATCATCAATGTGTTCAATTTCACCAACCAATTATGCGAAAACTTAAACCGTTAAGTACTGCGAATTCAATCAAATTATTTCCAAGAATTTTTACTTTATCTTTCTCCACAATAATTAATGAATTTTTTTTTCCAAGAATGGAAAAATTGAAAAAAAATCTTTTGTTATAACATCATAAAATGGACGATTTGGGTTCCGAGATCATTTCTTTTAGATCACTTCAAAAAACTATTAGTGGAACTTGGAACATTTATGAAAAACTAATAATAAAATGGTGTGGAAAAAACAACGAAAAGTACACAAACGTTGGAAAACATGAAAAATGAGTCTTCAACAAGTTTAAAAAACCAAATACAAACACATGCAGGATCTCAATGAAACTTAATGTTTCCTCGAAGAGATTTCTTCTCTTAATTCTAAGCGTACATCTTTCAAGTATATGATGGCTAGCATCTCACAAATACTTAAACCACGAAAGTTTACTGTGTATGCCGTGACTGGGATTCGATTTCATGACCGTTGGAAGACTTGAAAGCCAAAGCTGCGGCACGTTTCGGAAGCCTTCTTAGAATTTTCTGGGCAAATAAAACATGAATATAGCATACGGGGGAGCATTTGGCATATAGCGTCCGAGGAGATCATCTCCAAAAGAGATTTCATTAGATGGGGAGTGGGAATGATAAAAATATAGTTTACCAAATCATTTAAAGATAAAAAAATAGAAGGCCAAATGAAATAAAAAAGCATTCAAGGGAAATTATTTTTAATTTCTATGAATACGAACCTCATAATTATAAGTGAAAAAGGGAAACACAGTAAATATTCTCTATCAAAACTTGAAAAACACTTACAAAACTTTCAAAGCTTACATAAATGGCACAACATGGGTAAAATTTTCTCAGAATAAATATATAAAACACATTGAATACAAAGCTACCAAAATTTCGTAAAGTCAAACGACTTATTTTGATTTATATTTTCTGCAAACCCGAGCAAGGCCAGCTAGTGATTTATAAAAAGCAGAAAAAGGAAATGCGGAGTCAAAAACAAGCTGCTTCTGTCAACTGCTGTGTGGAAATTTGATATTCATTATCATTGACAACGAAACCTATTGCAAGTTTGATTACAAAACGCTTCCGGGTGACCAGTATTACACTGTTCTGGATGGCCAACGCCTGGTCAACGCCTGTTGACGAGACAAAGCCATATGTGAAAGTGGCATGCGTTTGGCATTGCGTTTGTGACCACTGACATAATGAATACAGCTGTTTACGTCCCAGAGTTTTGACATGGTTTTCCATTAGTTTACTACTCGAAGGACACGATGGCTCGGTACTAATTCAATAAAGTCCAGATCGTACCAAATGAGATAAGTCCACCAAATTGTCCTACAACGAGACCGGTTGACCCTTTTTGGGCTCTTACCAAATCGTGTTAGAGAAAACATGTGAAGCCTGTAGGTTCCATCAAAAAATTTGGCAAAAAGACTGAATAAAGTGGTCAAAACCATCGTAGATTGGTCTGTGCTGAAGGTTATGAGTAGTCTTTGATAAAAAATTCGATAGCTGGCCTACGATTGACTTGAAACTATTTTGTTAATGATATACTGTAACAGAAAACTATAAAGATCGTAAAAGTGAAAAAAAAAACAATGTAGTTCTTTGGCATCGGAACGAGACGAATTTTCATGTGTGGGAGTTTTACAGGACGGACAATCGATTCCTGATTTCGAATTTTGTAGACGACGGAAAATATACATATCAACTATTTTATATTTTTTCAATGGTTTTGAACTTCACTGGTAGACAAACAAAAGAATTGATTAATAAATACTGTTTAATATTTTATGCAACAAAAGTGAAACGGAGTTCGTACTGAATCAGCTAGTTACACAAAAAAAATCAAAACGGAAAAAATACTTGATACATTTTTTTTACAAAAACTTATTAGCAGATTTCAAATCGTTTTTCAGTCTTCCAAAAAACCTTAAACTGACGCAAAAATTATCGTTTTGGACTCATAAATTTTCAACTCAATTTGATTTTATGTTCTCTTTGATATGAAAAATATAGTTTGGAGGTTTTTCATTGAAATCCGGGCAACCGGAATTTTACCAAGTTTTGCAAAAAATATCGGGCCAATCCAGAGAAAACCGAGCAATCTGGCAAGCTTTTTCTCATGATAAAAAATTAACCTTTCACAGATCAGTTCTCAAAATAAAAAAGTAATCAAGTGTCGTTGGCTAATTTTATCTGTTGTGGTTTTTGATAATATTTTCACACTTACAACGCCTGGGATACTCGTTTTCTTAGTTTTAGCTTTTCTTAGTTTCTTAGCTTGGAAGTATGAAAATTTACAATTGTACACCTAGATTTTGTATTCCTTAGAATAGCAGTTTTTGAGCAAATTTTTACTAAAAGTAAGTGGAATCAATAGTATCATATTATATCATATTATTACAATAATAATGGCAAATTCTAGTTGTTAATCCAATACATATTAAGGGGTGATTCAAAGTTACGTAAATTCTGGGATTCCTGAAGCTCAACCTCTAAATAACATCTTAAGTATAAGAAAGAATTTTTATTGTGACAACTTAGAGAAACGATCTTTTAGAAAGCCTTTAAGCGATCCATTTTACCAAACAAAGAAATACAAGTAAAGATTAAATTTTTTTTTAATCTTTACTTGTATTTCTTCTATATATCTAATAATTAGTAATTGTTTAGGGATTTATATTTAAAAAAATTATTTGCTGAGAAGACCTAATAAAATAATAGAAACTTGATGTTTCCTCGAAGAGATTCTTTTTACTTAACTCTAGGCGTACATCTTTCGAGGATATGATGGCTACCATCTTACAAATGCTCAAACCACAAATCCACAGGAAATGTACTATGTATGCTGTAATCCAGATTCGATCTCATGACCGTGTAACTGTTGTTACAAAAGGTATTAGTTTTTTTTTTCAAATGTTGTAAATCGTTATAGGTGAGCTGTTGTGTATTTTGTTGAATTTATGTTTAGGATAATAGGGATTATTTATTATACTAGCTAGAATGAGCATTTTTAAACATTCGAAAACATGTATTATTAGATTTAGACGGGCGGGCTTCATAGAGGGTGTTCATGGTACTATGAACAGTGGGGCAAAAAAGGGTTGGCATAGGAGTATGGGCAAAGAGGAAGATGACTCAGCTTCCGTTATGTGTCATTTTCATCTTGGCGTTCGTGTGTAAATGTTGTGAGTGTTTTAAGTATTTCCGTTATAATTAAGTGGCTGTAAGAGTCCGACAAACTTGGATCATTCAGGTAAAATTTACTGGTATGGAGTGGAAATGATCCGTAACTTGTGAATCTGATTCAATTCTAGGACCTTTTAATCCTTGATTGGTTTTCTAAGGGAAACCACGACCTCACACCACACACGAGTCGGCCTAGGCAGTCTTTGACTGTCTACGCCTAACCCGTAAAAGACCTGTCTCCATGGCCGGATTAAGCCATCGGGGGGCCCGGGGCAATTTTTTTCGGGGGGCCCCTATGATTCGTTTTTTTTTTCAAATGCTATCCCAGAGAATACGAAACATTTTAAACGTGTAAAAGAACTGGAGATGGGTTCAATATATTCTCTTTCGTTTTAGAAATTTGTTTCTGGTATCTTCAAATAAAAATTGTTAATTTAACAAGTACGAACATTGCGGAAGAGTTTAGAAATTTCTCAAAAATAAAAGCTCTGATTGGAGCTTCCAAATGCAAAATTTTATTCTCTTTGTTTATACTCTTATCACCAACTAAAATTCTCTGATTTAGAAAAATGACCGGATAGATATTTCAAATGTTTTTCGTTTCATCATTGATCGTAGAGGAATTTTCACCTTTTGACAAATGGAAAGTATTATGAAGATTTGAAACATAGAACACAAAATTAAAAAAAATAAAAAAAATAATTAAAATCAAACTCTATAGAGATATAAGAGTTGAAAAATTCAAAACTTTAAATTAGGTTATTTTCACAACCAAAATTCAGTGTCTCATATTTAAATCATTATTTCAAATCAAGTTTGAGAAACGAAATATGAATTTAATATAAAAAATAAAGATTTAAAGTTAAAATCACAGCAGAAATTGAACCAAACGTGTATTTCAAAAAAAAAAAATGTTATCAAATTGTTATTCCAAATGTAACAAAAGTTTCATTCGATGCCTCCAAAGCCAAAACGGTAGAAGTGGAAGAAAACCGTTTGATAAATATATCAGAATAGAGATTAAATGTTTAAAATACAGAATCAGTTCTCATTGAAAAAAAAAACAGATAAGAAATCCAAATGAGTTAAGTACCTTAAACAAAGATTCTAAGTTCTCAGAATTTAGAAAAACCATGAAACTGAACCCCAATAACTGAAGAAACAACACAAGACTTGAATCTGGAAAAATATCAGATGGAAAAAACATAGAAATATTCTTGTTAAAAGAATCACTCAACGATATTAGCAACTCAAGTATGAGATCGTTTTAATGATAATTTGAGGATGATCATTTAAAAACTAAATTTTATCATTTAAATTCAGGATATTTACTTCAGTGGATGGGAAAATATTGGTTTAATCTGTTGAAAATGTTTCAATACGAATTTTTAACCTAAGACAGAAACTGTCGATTGGCGCAATTTACTCAACTACAGTTTTTTAATAGATTTTGTTTACAAAAATTGGGAGGAAATTAGAATTTATCAACCATCGGTTATTCAAATAAAAATGATTGAAAAGTGAAAAGTTTTAATAATACCCGGTATAAACCCGGATACTGCCCGCGCAAAATTCTGAGATGTTTATCATAAAGCTTCTCTGTTCTCTCTTAGCTACTGTGAGCCAGTTTTGACGAAATTAGCTGCTATTTTAGAGCAGTAACCATTACTTGGAAAGTTAACGTAAAAATAAACATTATAATTGTGCAAGACGTTTGTATGGAATGAAAATGAGGAGATCCTGAAAAAATATCCTGACTGACAGATCGGTAAAAAAATTAAAATTTGAGGTATTTTTCCTCATTTTTTTCTTAATTTTTTTTTCGAATTCGGTTTAAATTTTTTTCTTAGATTTTTGGTTGAAAATTTTGAATTTCATTACCAAGATTTTGATGTTCTCATCCCGAAAAATGCGGAAGAACTTCTTCATTGCTTACTCTAAGGACCCCCTTAATTTATGTTAGAGGAAAACTTTTCTAGATATTAATTTACGGTCCCCTTTTGTTGTTATATTTCTAGTTTTCATTCCGATTTTTTAGCTTTGATAACTTTTCATTTATTTGTAGAAATTTAGGTAGTATGATTAAAGTCATGTTTTTCCCTCGGGGGGCCCCTTGAGCCGGGGGGCCCGGGGCAATTGCCCCTTTTGCCCCCCCTTTAATCCGGCCTTGCCTGTCTCTCTGGTCCCTTGGTGCCATAATTACCAAGGAGAGTTGTCTCAGGCCCAAGGGCCTTAACCGCTCAGGAGAGGAAGACGCCATAAAGAAAACTCCAACAGTCCAAAAAACTTTATTTTGGACAGTCAACCCTAGCCACGAAGCGAACTCTTGGTCATCCAAGCAGGAGTTCAACAGCATCATCGAGCATCGGTACAACGAGCAGGATCCTGAAGCGCGCCAACGCAAAGAAAATCCGTCGACGGTATGTACACCCCATATAAGAAGTGCCCCTGAACCACATTAAATACTCACCCACACCCACACTTTTTGAAGCAAATAATAAATCCCACGAGTAAAAGTCAATGAAAGTCCAAGTTTCAATTAACTCTTTTGATTTGGCAAGAAACTCCGTAGCTTACCCCGTTAGATTTTGTTCCGCGTTCAGTCCGTTTACCCAGTAGTAAGCCGACCCTGAGACACAGTTCAGGGGTCTCCTGCTACTGAGCTAGTTCCCGGGAGTATTGGGCCAGTAAGTTTTAACCGTTAGCTTGGAAGACTTGAACGTAGGGTGTAGGCTACAGCCTGCGCAATAATTTCGTGTTCTATTGGATATTGTGCGTTGGACTGAGTTGATTTGAGGTCAGTTTTTAATCTCTAAGCACCTCGGGTCAGGGAAGTTTCGTTTAAAATCATTCAAAAATCATCCATTTTTGGTCAAGTTTTCATTGCCAAAAGACTTTCCCCTATTCACTAGCTAATTTTGGAAAGTAATGAGTTTTAGCAAAACTTAACTTTTAAGACCCCTCGGTTGGCTAAGTATACATTAGACCGCTGCAAAAAAATGAATTTTTACTCCCATATGTTTTTTCGATGCCTTTTGGGTCACCAAGCATCAGTGTAAAATTTGAGATGATTTGGTTGATTCCTGAATTAGCGCAACGCGTTTCATTTCTATTGTGTATGGAAATTTGTATGGAAGAAGAAATTTTTGCACATTAACTCATCCAGAAAATTCAAATAAGCTTGAAATGAAGTTGGTCTGTAATTTTTGGTTTTGAATATTCTTAAGCTTCATTTTTATGCTAGCATGAAAAGTAGCTAAGCATTTTATGAAAAAAGTTATAACCATTTAAAAAAAATCTGAATCCATTGAAAAGTATTTAAAAATGGTAGACTTTTCTTGCTAGAGCTATTAATAATTGCATGAATTGTTTTTGCAAAGATTATTTAAATCATTTAATTCTCTGGCAATGTAAAGCTGTTTTTTTAGATTTTCTATTCTCATCCTACGGCTACACAGCTTTCAAACAAGCAAATCAAAACGCAAAAATTAAAAAAAAAATCAAAAAAAAAGAAAAAAAAATTGTGTAACATCGAATAACTTGTCTGGGGTATAAGTTAGGGTTGTGCTCAGGCCCTTGCGAAGGACCCGTCCATGGAGGGGGTTTTTAAAACTCAAACTTAGAAATATACCTAATAAAAATTCCAAAAATACACAATACACAATAGGAAATTGATATCTTGAACAATTTTCCTGCTTATGACCATCACTTAAACTCGGAAAAATGATTAATTCTACAGTCACGATACAAAACTAAATGGAATCAAAATTTCAAAAAATCTTGTTAGTAGAGCCTTAAAATTCGGTAGATTTGTTTGAAAATTAAAAAAATAAACATGAAGATGAAAAAGATTCATTTTTTTATAAAATAATTTATAGAAATGTTTACCAATTTAAAACCTTTTTTGTAAAATCAAATATACAACTCCAAGGAACAGCAATTTTGGCTCCACAGTTTTAATTACTTTTTTCCGGAAAGACATTAATAAATGATTCAAAATAATGATCCTTATTATGAATAAGAAATTTATCTTGAAAATACATTTTAGGCAGTCTTTTAAATTCAATTGATTGAAAAAAATCTGCGGATATATCTTGAATATGGAAAAATTAATATGTTGAATCACGATTAAACGCAAGCGAATTGGTTTCATACACGTAGTTTGTGATTGAATTTCATTTGATAAACTGAAGAAACTATTAATTTTTTTTTCAATTTATCATTTAAAGTTGTTTTAAAACGACACTTATCAAAATCCAAACATCTCGGAAACGTGTGGACAGTTTTGAGTGATTAGTAATCATTGCGCATTTAAATTTAGCTCTAAAGTTGCTTCGAATCATTTTCGAACTTTTAGATTATTTGAAAAATCATGATCAGATTTAAAAAAAATTAAGCTCTGAACATTTTGTTGCCGTCAATTAAAACATTGAATCCCAAGGACAAAAGGTACGAACAATGTTTAAGATTGATATACTTACAAGAAAATTAAGTTTTTCGAACACAAACATTCAAAATTGAAAAACAAACAAATTAGTTTATCACATTTAAAAAAATCAATTAAAAATGATGACCACGTTAAAACCTTTTTTGTACAAATTAATAGCCAACTCTAAAGAATAGCATTTTTTAATGATTTGGAATCTTTTGGCGTCCTAAATTCAAATATTTTGTCAGAATTGCCTTTTCCCGCTAGCTTTGGGTGGCATTTAAAAATGAAACAGTTTGAGTTAAATCATTAATAGATAACTAATGAACTACATAAAAGACAAAAGCTAATTCCGTGTTTGTTCATTCTCATTCATTCAATCAAACAATAATCTTTAGCTTTAATATTATAATTTCAGAGTACCAACTGTTTCAAATTCTAAGTTCTAATATTTAAAAAAAAATTAAATGATACATGATGATAATGATCATTACAATTATTACTGACACTACAAAAGGAAGTTTAAGAAAGGTTTCGTTTCATTCAACAAATTTATTGAAGACTGCAAAACGATTGGATTCCACTTCCTCAAAAATTCTATCAATTCCCATAATTTACAGAATGGTGAAAAGTAAACAAAAATTTTTTAAACTTTGTTTGCAGAATTCGATATTACTTGCGGTGTTGGAAAAAGTTAATTAGTGATTTAAAAAAATATTATTTGAATTTTTGCACTGTTTTACTTTTACAATATTGTCAAAAAAAATCGCAGAAATATCTTTAATTATTTTTAATTTAAATACTTTCAAAAGTTATTTAAAAAACACAAGCTGATAGAAAAAAAAACCTTATTTGCTTGTTTGGATTTAGGGGCAAAAATTATTCAAAATTAGCTAATTAATTGCACCTCAAAAAGATATGAATTTTGTGGCCCTTTATAGTTTAAAACCCTTTTTGAATGTGGGGGTTAGTATTGAGAAGAACAAAAAATAAAAAACAAATCTGTTTTTTTAAGATTATTTGAAAAAAACATAAACATTTTTATGACAAACGATTTATTTTTAAGAAAAAAGGGACTAGTAAAAAAGTTGGGTTGCAATTTCGCATCAATACACAGCTGATAACGTGGCTATTGAAAAAGTTGAGTCTATTCGAGATCTCGGTGTTATTGTAGATAAGTCGCTATCATTCAAGGAACATTTAGCTGTAACGGTGGCCAAAGCAAAAACAGTGCTAGGATTTTTGGTCAGGAATACCAAAGGATTCAGTGACACTACAACTCTCAAAGCTTTATATTGCTCGCTTGTTCGCTGTGGATTGGAGTACAATATTCAAGTCTGGGCACCAAACACGATCGGAGGATTGAAGCTACTCGAGTCAGTTCAAAAGCGATTCCTGAGATATGCACTGCCTAACCTACCATGGAACGAACCTCAACGCCTACCACATTACCATGCTCGATGTGGAATTTTAAACATCGAACCGATTGGTTCACGTATTACACTACTTCGTCGTCTGTTTATATTCGACGTCATATCCGGTAATATTGATAGTGCTAGCCTCGTGGAAATGATACCGTTTCATGTACCTTCTCGTTCCTTACGGGGTTTTGAGCCTCTGAGATTGAACTATGGTAGGAACGAATTTTATAACCCGTTTGACATATCTTGTAAATTGTTCAACCAAGTGTATGTATATTTTGATTTCAATGTAAGTAAAGATAGTTTTAAGATAAGATTAAGTAATCAGTCTGTATGACATTAAATTGCCGTAGACAGTGACCAATAAATAACAATAAATAAATAACAATAGATAATAAGTGTTAAAAGTTTTTTGCTTAAATATTCTGTTAACTCGTGAGTAGTAAACAACTGTCATAAGGCTACCAGTTTATGTTGGATATGTATTAGATCAATGAATTTTGAAGTTTAAATGGTCTGAGCTTGTTAAGTTTCTCTTCCTAAAAAACCATTCTTAAGACGAGTTAGAGTTTTTAATTGTCAAAATTTGAGTTTAAACACTAAACACTCGAATTTTACGATTAAAAATAATTCCAACTTGTAAAATGTCACAAAGATAAATCTTGGACTAGAATGGTATAAGTGTAAACTCCGTGATAAAATTTTTTGGACTTGTTTTTTAACACTTCTTTTTAAATACCTTTTGGGGTCAAGTAGTTTCTCGTTACTGCGGTAAATTTATTTCTGAACTGAAAATTTTACTTAAAAGAAATCTTCTTGGGGGGACGGGGGGTGTTAAACCGCTTAACCCGGGGGGGACCCTCTGGTTGCACGGCCTTGGTTGTGCTTTGCTCACATGAATTGTACTGCAAAAATCAAGAAATATTTTTCATCCAAAGTTGAATTTTTTGGATGTTTCAGAACATCTCTGGCGATTTTTGAAGAAAAAAAATAGTTTTCCTATACAAATTTTCATACAAAATTAAAACTTTTTGCGCTAAATCAGGACTGAATGGATCGCTTCAGAAAATTTTGTTGCTATTTCTGGAAGCAAAAACAACCAAAAAAAAGTTATGGGAGGTGTAAAAAATTAAGAATTTGAAATTTCCATACAATGCTTGCAGCGTTCTAATGAGCATATTTTTGTTATGTACTTTAGGTCTCCTACGGATGCAATTTTGCGGGTGTTTGTTTAATTATGTAAGTACATTTTTCCATGCTAGTTAAATAAAAGAAGCATATGATGCGTACATAAGTCAACAACTTATAGAAAAACATGCTCACGCAAAGCGACTACGGTAACAGTTGAGATTTTTATCTCAACACACAGAGAGAGATATTTTGAGTGGCCCACGTTACCCCACTTTCCCCTAATGAAACTTTATTCTATAAAATCAATCACAACGCTTTCCGTAACTCAAAAATATTTAATAAGTAGAATAAGATCCAGAGCTTTCAAAGTTACAGAATGCCGAACTTTGTTTTCTGGCATGAAATCCTTCCTGGTCCTTAATGTTTTAATGAAAATCATTTTCGAATTTTTTGGCAAAAAACTTTTCTTACATTTTACAAATCAAATTTATCATATCCCAATTTTTGGTACAATAATCCATATGATAAAAAAAACTGTCAATCAGAAATCAAAACAAAATATCACGGTTCAGTATTTGGATAAAAATATTTTTTACAGACTTCTAAACTCAAGTTAAATCATTGAAACTATAAAATTTTCCATAATCAATCAATTCTAAAGTGTAAGTGTGATCAAAACTTATCGTTCTGATGGATCAGAAAGCAGCAATTAATTTAGTTACTCATAACCTTTCTTGTAATTGTCCCATGATTTTTTCGCACAATCTAGTGGCTGTATAGAGTTGAATCTACAAATTTGTCTTGATACCTAGGATTGCTATTTTAGTGTAGTTAAAACCTTTCAAATGTAAAAGAAATCTGTGCAACATTGTAATTTTCAAACCTCAAACTAAATTAAATCAAGGGAAAATTTAAAACCCCATTCAAGGAAACTTCTTGAATGGAAATACCCCCATTTGCCCGGGTTCAAATTGAAAAGGACGGCTCCGAAAATTGAGGAGCATTTGTTGCATTCCCTTACAATCACACTGACAAAGGGTGGCACAGATGTGCAGAATTGCTGACGTCACGTGACATCCCCCTCCCCTCCTTGCCCCAATGCATCCACCCGAAACCCGCTCGAAACGAGGTGCAGAGTCGTTATGTGTGAAGTGAATGGGTGTGAAATCCAAATAGTGTACCACCAAAGTGTGTCTCATCATTGCCACCCACACTTTCATCCCCCCTTTTTGGGTGCACCCGAGTTTCAAACCAAGGGTCATCAAGAATCGTCATCGTCATTATTTCTGCTGCCATCATCGACGTTGGTATTCCGGTAGCACTGATGATGATCCCAGAGCGTTACCATGGCAATATCCCAGGGAGCTTAAATTTCCGACCAGCACACACAGCTAAACTCCAAGCAGCAGAGCCGGCTTTCGAAAGAAGGATTTGGGATGACGGTTGCGACAAAGCGCAGCGGCTGAACGTTGGATGCAATTCCACAATGCGCGCGTATCTACAACGTTGAAAGGTTTGTTGAAGCTGTTGAAGATCGGGCGTAAAATGAGTTTTCCTTTCTTTCTTTCATTTTTTTTGCCCCTGAATGGCTGCTGAAAGCTTCTGTGAGGGTGGACAGTAGCCTAAGTTATGGGGCAAAGATAAATATAACAAACTACAATCCCCGGCATATTGGAACGTTTTAAAGACATTTTAAGCCCTCTGGCGATGCGAGAAAATAGAAATTCTTAAATGACGTCAAACTTTTATTTCAAAAAATGTTATACCCACTCTATTAAAACATTCAGTTGCGGGAAAGTACACAGATAAAATTGTAGATATGTATTCAAGAGCCTGGTGCATGGTGACTTGAAAATGGGGAAAAGGGGAAAACGAAAATGTTTGATTGCTTTCGTTGCCACTTTTGATGACAAATTTGATTGGGTTGGCTTTCTGGGAATCCGGAGCAAAGCTACCGTGCCGAGTCGTTTTCCGAGATTTTCCCCGAGTGCAAGGAAGCAAGAATGGGTGATTCGATTATTTTATATTGCATCGTTTGTGGTGCTTTTGTTGAAACTTTAAACAGTTGAAATCGAGTTAGGCATTGTTATTGCAATTGGGACCATTCCGGGATTGGAGCTCAAGAATACAGTCGCGTCATCTTACGTGTTGCATGTTGAAAGCAGGGATGGGGGCTGGAAAGAGAGGGAGAGAATGATGGAGATGAGATAAGTACCCTTTAGAGTTGTCAATGATTTCAACGGATTGTTGAATAAATTATTTTACGCTACTGAATCAGTGTCATTAACATGCTGCCAAAGGATGTTGCTCTTCACAAATTACCTATCAATTGAGATAAAATTGAGCGAATATTAAATACATTTCCCAGTATAGCCGATTCGAAGAGAGCGTAACATGATATTAAAAGTTAATAAATAAAGATATTTCGATTTTTAGTATTGCCTCCAAAGAAAGGTTTTTTATTTATTCCTTTTTTATGAAAATTTAACCCATTTTATAGGAATTTAACTCATTAAGGCCTCGACAGAAGAAGGGTTATGGAATTGTGTATTTATCTGGAATCAAAATCTCGGGGCTGAAATCGTTCCTTGGCCTTGCAGAAGACTCAATGCAAAATTTCAGCACATTTGGTATAATCTAAGAGGTCACTCAACAACGCCCACGTTTGTATGGAAATTTGACATCATTTGTTCTATCTAAGCTGCAAAAATGCTCATTTTTAAACTCTTTATTTTATTGCTTAAACATCGATTATGTTGCAAATTAAGTTCTGTTACTTTAGATGAAATTTCACAATCCATCTCGATGAGAAAAGAAAGGTTATTAAAAACCATATTTTTTTTAGAATTTCAACTGTTTCACCAGTGAAAAATATCATTTGATATGGTTCCTCAGAACCAAGAACCTGGACTATAATCTGGCATCAGATTGTGTCTATGGCCTCTAATTTTGGTGATATGACGTTTCAACAGTTCTGATAAAATTTAGCCAGTGATGAAAGATTAACAGGTAAAAATGCTTCGAATATAAAAATGATTTTAAATTAATTTAATATTCCTAATCCAAATTAGGATTTCTTTTCACTTAATTAAGAACTTTACTCGAAATAAAACAACAATATCTCTGACATATTGATTGCATGAATAAAAATTAAGGGAAGGAGACCTAGGATATCCAGAAGGAAGCTTAAATTGGGGAAAAAGCCAAGACGACTAACTCAATGAAAGCAAGGGAGATAAATGATAACTGCTAGGACAGTTTGAACTGATTTGTCAAGTAGGCGTAAAAATTGTTGAACTACATTTTTACAGGGTAAACTATCCATATATTTTACTGAATAGCAAAAGATTCCCTCCATAACATCTGCTTACTGACACCTGAACCAAGGTTGCCGAAAAACATTCTGTATTTGACAAATAAAAACTCTGACATCCTTTGATTTTATCCAAAAAATCTGAGGAGATTTTCTTTGACGATATTTCCTAAAGTTTAATTGAAAATTTATGAAAAATTGGGTCTTTTAACATTTTACTTGAGTAAAATCAATTAACCTTACTAATCTTATCATATTTCTCCAATCTAAACTTAGAAATCCACACTTCAAATTGACATCAAAGATTAAAATTTTGGAAACACGTTCTGGACGTGCTGCTTGTGGTTCTAGAATTTCAGGAATGATTTTACGTTTATAGTTTTCATATTTTTGTGAAATCTCACAGCGTGGATTGTTGCACCTCATTAGAATGTAAATTAAATTTGCTTTCCAATGGATATACTTTTGATTGGTCCAAACAAAGTAAAAGCACTGAAAATTCAGGTACAACCTGACGGTGGACGACAAAAACAGATGAAATTTCAATTTGTAAAAAAATCGCGCAAAGTAGTCAACTTTGAAAAATTCCAGTAAATTAATTTTATGCTGCATCAAAAATCTAAAGACAACAAAATGTTAGAATTGGAATAGATTTTGTAGTCATATTTTTTCAAAAAGTCTACCATCGCTCAAACAGTATTTACTAGCAATCGAATGAAAAGTAGGTTTTTCAGATCACTTTTTTGAACTTTTTGTGACCCTTTCATTAAAAAAAAATTTAAAAATATTTCATGGCTCCTTGATGTAGACATTAACTTCTTGTTAGTATCAAATAGCTAACTTAATACTTGAAGCTGTAGTGTCTTGTAGTGACTGGCCTTAATCGACAAGATTGATAGAAGAAAAAAAACATGAAAAGAGCAAAGAACTAAAACAGGAAGAGCAAAGAGATAATATAGAAAAGAGACTAGAAAATAGAAATGAGCAAACAGAGAAAAGTAAGAGAAGATAAGAAAAACTGAGATAAAATTCAAAGACCTAAAAAAGAGCTAAAAAAGAAAATGACCAAAAAAACAGAAAAGAGTTGTAAAATAAAACAGCAAAAAAAATTAAATATAGATTGCACAGAAGAGAGGACAAAAAAAGAAAAAAAAATTGCTCATAAAAAGGATAAGAAAGAAGTTTTCTTGTTATATGTTCAACTGAAAGACTTTGGCTATAATGAGAAAAAAAAATCGAACTTTCCGATGAAAGATTGAGAATGGTTAATTTTTACCAAACCAGTTTGGCTTTAATTAAGTGAAAAATTTATTAAAGGAAAAAGCAAAAAAAATAAGCTGCAAATTAATTTCAAGCATTCAGTTTACAAACTTGAAAACAATATTTACGAAAACAATAAAACGAATACGAATTAAAATTTCGAATTAAATCTTAATGAAATTGAGGGAATTTATTCAAAACTTACATGATTAGTATTGTTTCAAGAGTGCCAGAGATCTAAGTTAGAGATACAATCACATTCTTCCAATTATCAAAATAACAGACTGAAAAAAATTTTTTTTTTATGTTCACAATTATAACTTTATATATTTGAAGTATTAATGTTCCATTCATTATTGAAAGCTTATTTTGACAAAGTTATGGTTGGGAAATTTAGGCTCTTGAATAATCAATAAGAAACTAATAAAAACAAAAATAAGTAATTCCAAGCTCTGAATATTTTGTCGCCGTCAATTGAAATATTGGATCCTGTAAAGTAAGCATTCCAGATTGCCGGGTTTTAATCGTACATGTTCGGATTTAAACAAAAAAAAAGAAAATTTGGAAATTGGAAAAAATTGGAAAGGGAGGAAAAACCCGGATTTTACCACAATTTCAGATACATCCATACCTAATACTCAAATTTAGTTCACGAAATTTTTGATTTTTGCATCAAACAACTGTTATTTCTTTTAATTTTTTTAATGAAATGAATTCGCATACATTTGTTTGGAATTGTAAGATAAGATTTGAACGCTGCTGATGCGCTTTGGTAAAAAAATCATGACAATTCACATAATTTTGTTTTTTTTATTTTCACGTATTGCGGATCAAATACGAGAAATCTCGGTTTTTCGCTTGCCTCGAATGTGCTTCTTTTAGAAGCAATTTCTAATGTTATAAATTTTATGATAAAATTCTATCCTACAAATCTCAACACAACACGTTCGATAACTCAAATATATTGAATTTATAAAATTTGTTCCATCATGTTTTGAGATAAAGTGTGCCGAATAGCGGCGTTTCTGGCATAGATTTCTTCGCGGTCCTTATTGTGTTAATAACTATAAAATTTTCGTTTTGAATCCAAAATAAAAACTTTCCATCACTTCATTTGAATTTTTCTTGCTTAGTTTTGCAAAAAAATCTCAAAAATCCGGGCAATACCCAGGCCATTTTCCACAAAAACCGGGCATCCGGGATGGGCTAAGCCGGAGTTGTCTTGAAATGTTTACTAAAGCTTAGTTCTTTTAGAAATGGGACACTTTCATTTGCTAATAGCTCGTTAACTAGTTATTGGATATTGAAAATTTTGACAGCATTTTGTTGTCTGTAAAAAGTACTATTCGACCTATTTTTTTCAAAATTTAAAATTCACGCATTTTTGAGATATGTACGATGCAAGAGAAAAAGAAAAAAATAATTTTGCACAGTTTCCTTGAAAATACGTCATTATCAAATTGATAGCTGACAAAACCGTTGATTATTCAAAGAATTACTGAGTTTTTGTGGTGGATAAGTATGCAAACACTGTCAATAATGTCCACAAAGTTCAAATCAAGCATTGGAGAGAAGCACATGATCGGCAACAATGGTTAAGGATCATCAAGGAAGTCAAGTCTCATACCAGCATTTTTAATTTTCAATAACCGAAAAACTAAGGGTAAATCGCTGAAACGTCCAAAACAGTTTTCTCCGATAAGCTGAAAGTGTTGCCTAGTGATGACTCATTGAAATCCAACCTCAAACAACCATTTTTTGATAGTTCCAAAGCTCTTAAGTTGTAAAACCGGTACCGAAAAAAACGTTCTAAAATGTGGTCAAAAATAATCAAATTTGTTCATTTTGAAACAACTGTATCCACTAAAATGCTTCCAGTTTCCAGTTTCCAGAGAAGTATTGGACCAAAAAGTATCAGAAATTGAAGAAGGAGGGTGAAGCCACCTAAAATATAGATTTTACGAAGTATAATTTGGAGAAACTGATCAATACCATGACTTAAAAAAGTGTGCGCCGGCCAATGGGAGATACCAAGAATAAAGTAGAAATTTCTTTAACAAAAAACGGTAAATATTTTTTTTTCAAATTTTTTCATGAAAGATCATAACATTACCTTCTTTTTCTTCATAGAAAGTATTTCGTTAAAACGAATGGTTTTTTAGATACAGGCATTCGTAACTGTCCCATTTCTAAAAGAACTAAGCTTTAAATATCCGTCCAGCATCTTGGCGCAGACCTTTAATTGGCCTCTAAGGACCACGTTCAACAACCAGTAGGCACTTCCGCTACCCGAATATTTCCATTAACCAAACCGAATGCACAAAAATAACGTGTCGGAGACTACCAGCTTCAAAAATTTTAGATTTCCGATTCTACACGTAAAATAATAAAAAGGTAAAATTAACCGAGTTAGCTAGGTGAACGCTCGTGAAAGCCAAAAAGTTAACTTCTAGCTCTTTGAGGTGAAACTCACCTCACAGCGAGTTAAAAATTACCTGAATCGAGGTTCGAAAAAAAGTGCAATTCACCGAGAAAAAAGGTGAATAAAAAAAGGATTTTTTTCCTCGTAGTGAGGTGAAGTTCACCTGAATTGAGCTGAATAAAAAAATATAATTCACCTAGAAAAAAAATAAATCTAAATAAGGTAAAACTTACCTCGTTGCAAGGTGAAGTTGACCTGGATTGAGCTAAACAAAACGGTACAATTCATCTCTAAAAAAGGTAACTATTTGGCGAACCAATTTATTGAGGTTAAGTTGTTTTGTCGTTCAGGAAGGAATTTTTGCTTCGTGCCCAATATGTGAAAATCAGAACAGAATGGTAAATGTTTTTTTAGATATCATTTAGTTGTGGTGGTTCTCGTCATAATACTTTCAAAGTATTATGACGAGAACCGGCCCACAAAGCACTGTGGGCCGATCTGAAACAAATGCAATTATTACTTTGCATTTGTTTCAGATCGGCCCACAGAGCTTTGAGGTGTATTCCACGTCATCCTCCAGATATCATTCCGGAAAAGCCGGAACTGACCAGATTAGTGGAACGGAGAAGGGCAAGAATATGTTAACGCAATGCAGGAAGATACCGCAGCCATGGTGGCTTGGAAGAATGCGAAAACCGAATTACCACGAGCCTGGCGAACAAACAACTTGCCTCAACAATTTTCTAAAATCCGGTGAAACATTTCAAAAATAAATATAAGGTTGAAGTATCTATTTAAAGTCTGCTTCATTTAATATTGGAACAAATTCTTTTACTCATTGTGGCGCTCCTAGTGGACGGATTTGGAAACTTTTTTCACCCACGTGTCGGGAAATTCATTACCTTTCACCATGTATTTATGTCATAACACCAAACGATAGCATTTTGTGAACAACCGCCATGGAAGCCGAACGGAGAGATCAAATTGTGCACAGTTTTCTTGAAAATCCATTGTTGTCGGCATCGAAGCTAGCTAAACAGCTTAAAATGCCCAGAAATACCGTATGGCGTGTTATCAAGCAGTACAAGGAAACATTGACGACGGCTCGGAAGCCGCATTCGAAGCGTCGGAGTGGAACTGTCGACCGGAAACTGCGTGGGAAAGTCATCAAGGCCGTCAAGAGGAATCCCAATCTTTCAGACCGCGATTTGGCCAATAAGTTCCGGGCTGCTCACAGTACGGTGCGACGAATTCGTCTCCGGGAAGGAATAAGGTCATTCCGAGCCAGCAAACAGCCAAATCGGATGCTGAAGCAGAACAATGTGGCCAGAATCCGTGCTCGAAAGCTGTACGACCAAGTGCTGACCAAGTTCGACGGATATATTCTGATGGACGATGAGACCTACGTGAAGGCGGACTTTGGGCAAATCCCAGGTCAAAAATTTTATTTGGCGACGGCTCGGGGGGATGTACCTGCAAAATTTAAGTTCGTGTTTGCGGATAAATTCGCCCGCAAGTACATGATTTGGCAGGGGATATGCAGTTGTGGACAGAAAACCAAAGTCTTTCTCACTGACAAGACAATGACATCAGAAGTCTACAAAAAAGAGTGCCTACAGAAACGAATTCTGCCGTTTATTCGTGCCCACGACCGTCCAGTAATGTTTCCAGTAATGTTTTGACCGGACCTCGCAAGCTGCCATTACAGCAAAACGGTTATGGAATGGTACGCAACGAACGGGGTCAGCGAAGGACCTCAACCCCCCAAACTGCCCCCAGTTCCGGCCGATAGAGAAATACTGGGCAATCACGAAGCGGAGGCTTAAGGCAAAGGGAAAACTTGTTAGGAACATGACTCAAATGAAGAACTGGTGGAATCAAATCGCCAAAACGGTGGACGAAAAGGGTGTGCGCCGCCTAATGTGCCGTATTACGGGAAAAGTACGAGAATTTCTTCGAAACAGCAATGAATAATTTTTTTAATTTTTTTTTATGAAAGAGTAAAGAAAATGCTACATTTGTATGAAAAACAAATTATGAATTCGTTAATAAATGACTGAACTACACGCAATTGTTTGTGTTCCAATATTAAATGAAGCAGACTTTATTTCACATAAATATTAATTTTTGAATGAATTTAGTTTTTATTTTTATTGAAGAAACCATAATCAAACCAACAAGCATTTACCTTCCAAATCAGTGAATAGGAAAACGATATTATTTGCTATTTAGCTAGGCGAATGCGAAAAAGGTAAAATTTACCTTTTTGCTAGGTGATTGAAAAAAAAGGTAAAATTTGCCTCGAAAGAGGGGTGGAAAAAATCACCTCGCTTCTCGGTAAAATTTACTTTTTTTTATTTTCCGTGTATATACCTATGTAGATTTAACGACTACGGACTACGAATTTTCCGACTTCTGAGCGACTTTTCTAATCAGGGTCTCGAATATTAAGAGCTTGGTTTTAAGCTTCCCAGCTAACAAGAAGGCTTCCCAATTGCATCCTCCTATGAGGTTGGCTTCGGGTTTTTGCCAAGACAATGCACAATGGGGAAAAAAGTGTACAAACCGCGAAGAAATTCAATATCTTTCATGCTACATGACCCAAATCTATGAAAATATACTTTCCTTTTGTGAAAATTTCCGGAGAATCGATTTGATATAGTTTCAAACACCGCACAAGCTTACGAACGGAGATATAGTGCCTTTTTAACCCCTAATTCCCCTATATTTTGTAAACATTCCAGAAAAACACTGATTAGAACCAGAGAATTTTGAACGGAAACAGACCTATGGTGTGTAATTTTTTCTGAGGAATCGAATGAAGGCTGTTTTGGCCACCGCACGCTTCAGAAAATGGAGTTATGGCTGTTTTTACCCTCAATTCCCCTATATTTTTCAATGATTTCAGAAAAAAGCTTATTCGAACTTGAAAATTCTGAACCAAATGGGTTGTATTTTGTGTGATTTTTTCCGAGAAATCGAATGAATGCTGTTTGAGCCCCCGCACGCTTTGGAAAATGGAGTTATGGCTGTTTTACCCTCAATTCCCCTACATTTTTCAAATTGTTAAGAAAATGCATGTTCGGACTTAAAAATTTTCAATCCTTTGGGTCGTATCTTATGTATTTTTTTCCGAGGAATCCAATAAAGGCTGTTTGAGCCACCGCACGCTTCGGAAAATGGAGTTATGGCTGTTTTTACCCTCAATTCCCCTACTTTTTTCAATGATTTTAGAAAAAAGCATGTTCGGACTTGAAAATTTTGAACCAAATGGAATGGATCCTATGTAATTTTTTCCGAGGAATCCAACGAAGCCTATTTGAGCCACCGCACGGATTAGGAACAGGAGTTATGGCTGTTTTACCCTCAATTGCCCAACATTTTTCAAATAGCTCAGAAAAAGCATGTTGGGACCAGATAGTTTTGAACCAAAAGTGAAGTATTTTGTGGAGTTTTTTCCGAGGAATCGAATGAAGGCTGTTTGAGCCGCCGCACGCTTCGGAAAATTGAGTTATGGCTGTTTTACCTTCAATTCCCATACATTTTTCAAATTGTTAGAAAACGCATGTTCGGACTTGAAAATTTTGAATCTTTTGGGACGAATCTTGTGTGATTTTTTCCGAGGAATCCAATGAAGGCAGTTTGAGCCACCGCAAGCTATGGAAAATGGAGTTATGTCTTTTTTTACCCTAAATTCCCCTACAGTTTTCAATGATTTAAGAAAAAAGAATGTTCGGACTTGAAAATTTTGAACCAAATGGGTTGTACCTTATGTAATTTTTTCCAAGGAATCCAACGAAGCCTATTTGAGCCACCGCACGGATTGGAAACAGGAGTTATGGCTGTTTTACCCTCAATTTCCCTATATTTTACAAATAGCTCAGAAAAAGCATGTTCGGACTTGAAAATTTTGAACCAAATGGAACGTATCATGTGTGATTTTTTTCGAGGAATGCAACGAAGCCTATTTGACACACAGCACACATCGGAAACAGAAGTTATAGCTGTTTTACCCTCAATTCTCTTTCATTTTTCAAAAAGTTCAGAAAAACCATGATCGGACTTAAAAATATTGAACCAAACGAGACTTATCTTATGCAATTTTTTCCGAGGGATCTAATGGAGCCTATTTGTGCCACCGCACGCTTTGAAATAGTGAGTTATGGCTGTTTTTACCCTCCATTCTCCTACATTTTTCAATGATTTCAGAAAAATGTAGGGGAATTGAGGGTAAAAACAGCCATAACTCACTATTTCGAAGCATGCGGTGGTTTAAACTGCCTCCACTGGATTCCTCGGAAAAAATGCATAAGATAAGTCTCGTTTGGTTCAATATTTTCAAGTCCGATCAAGGTTTTTCTGAACTTTTTGAAAAATGAAAGAGAATTGAGGGTAAAACAGCCATAACTCCTGTTTCCGATGTGTGCGGTGTGTCAAATAGGCTTCGTTGCATTCCTCGAAAAAAATCACACATGATACGTTCCATTTGGTTCAAAATTTTCAAGTCCGAACATGCTTTTTCTGAGCTATTTGAAAAATATAGGGAAATTGAGGGTAAAACAGCCATAACTCCTGTTTCCAATCCGTGCGGTGGCTCAAATAGGCTTCGTTGGATTCCTTGGAAAAAATTACATAAGATACAACCCATTTGGTTCAAAATTTTCAAGTCCGAACATTCTTTTTTCTTAAATCATTGAAAACTGTAGGGGAATTTAGGGTAAAAAAAGACATAACTCCATTTTCCATAGCTTGCGGTGGCTCAAACAGCCTTCATTGGATTCCTCGGAAAAAATCACACAAGATTCGTCCCAAAAGATTCAAAATTTTCAAGTCCGAACATGCGTTTTCTAACAATTTGAAAAATGTAGGGAAATTGAAGGTAAAACAGCCATAACTTAATTTTCCGAAGCGTGCGGCGGCTCAAACAGCCTTCATTCGATTCCTCGGAAAAAAAAACTCCACAAACTACTTCACTTTTGATTCAAAACTATCTGGTCCCAACATGCTTTTTCTGAGCTATTTGAAAAATGTTGGGCAATTGAGGGTAAAACAGCCATAACTCCTGTTCCTAATCCGTGCGGTGGCTCAAATAGGCTTCGTTGGATTCCTCGGAAAAAATTACATAGGATCCATTCCATTTGGTTCAAAATTTTCAAGTCCGAACATGCTTTTTTCTAAAATCATTGAAAAATGTAGGGGAATTGAGGGTAAAAACAGCCATAACTCCATTTTCCGAAGCGTGCGGTGGCTCAAACAGGCTTTATTGCATTCCTCGGAAAAAATTACATAAGATACGACCCAAAAGATTGAAAATTTTCAAGTCCGAACATGCATTTTCTTAACAATTTGAAAAATGTAGGGGAATTGAGGGTAAAACAGCCATAACTCCATTTTCCAAAGCGTGCGGGGGCTCAAACAGCATTCATTCGATTTCTCGGAAAAAATCACACAAGATACAACCAATTTGGTTCAAAATTTTCAAGTTCGAATGAGCTTTTTTCTGAAATCATTGAAAAATATAGGGGAATTGAGGGTAAAACAGCCATAACTCCATTTTCTGAAGCGTGCGGTGGCCAAAACAGCCTTCATTCGATTCCTCAGAAAAAATTACACACCATAGGTCTGTTTCCGTTCAAAGTTCTCTGGTTCTAATCAGTGTTTTTCTGGAATGTTTACAAAATATAGGGGAATTAGGGGTTAAAAAGGCACTATATCTCCGTTCGTAAGCTCGTGCGGCATTTGAAACTATGTCCAATCGATTCTCCGGAAATTTTCACAAAAGGAAAGTATATTTTCATAGATTTGGGTCATGTAGCATGAAAGATATTGAATTTCTTCGCGGTTTGTACACTTTTTTCCCCATTGTGCAATGCTTGTAGATCGCGCGCTAAACACCAGCATTTCTTCTCAGCGGTTGTAATAGTCGTTACACCGACAAGCCATTCTACTTCTGGTAGCCCTCTTTTAGCCCGTTTCAACAGGGCCGGTTCATCATTTGCTATTCACATATATCAACCTTGAGATTGACAGTAACAAAGAACACTAATATAAAAATAGGTTGCACCGCAACATACTTCAGAAGTTTAAAAAACTAAAATTGAATCTAAGGCTCTCAAAAGCACAATAAAGTTAAACATTCCGCATATCAACTCAAACATAACTATTTTTGATAACAAAATTTGGCTTATCAAAAAACCAACATGTAAGCAAATATCAATTTGCACATTTGCGCATCTTATCTTGACATGCAAATATCGCTCAACGGCCACCGAACGACAATCTAACCAACGAAAGTTGTATAAAAGCTAGCTTTTGGTATCATCTCATCATCAGTATCCAAGTGCCAGCATCCACAGTCCAAGTTACACTAATCTTCTCCAAAATGAAGACCTTCATTCTGTTGACCGCAGTGCTAAGCACGATCTCGGGATCGGCTATGGCTAAGCCGAAACAACATCGCCCATCCACCACTGAGGCTGCTCCTGCCGGAACTGGAGTCTACAGCTGCCCAGCATGTCCCTACGACTACACTCCGGTGTGTGGCTCGGACGGACTCACCTACTCCAACGATTGTGTCCGATACTGCTCGG